>NW_026111976.1:0-62042 GCF_024679095.1 Eriocheir sinensis
GTGCACCCTGGCATACACCCACCTATTTTCGGTGATGTTTTGTCCCGGCGCCACTTTCCCAGTCGTCGTCAGGAACACTCTCTTCCAACTCGTACACGAAACCTGGAGGTAGGATCATTACTTATGTAAATGCCTCTCCTCCTTCCCCCCAGATAATCAAAGTTTCAAAAAGTGGTTTGTCAATAAGGATGGTAATTTTTCATGACGCAGATCACAGAGAGGGATTTCAGTAACAAGAAGTTATGCAAAGGACATAATTTCGACGGTACTCGGAAAATATGGCACTGGAAAAAATGGCACAGGAATAAATGGCACTGGAAAAAATGGCACCGGAAAACATCTTAGCGGAAATTATATCACAGTTTGACGTAGGAAAAAGTGGCACACAATTATGATTGCATGTTATATAAAAGTATTTGCATGCTATGGTATGGGTTTCAATTACTACAGGTATCAATTACGGGTTTCGAACATTTCGCCATCGTGAGGCAACACTAACAATGGCAAGCCTTCTTGGCACAGGTTGCGAGGTATCGACTAGTGGGTTTCTGTCAGCTCTTTGGCACACTGCTACGTACTGTACGACTTACCAAGGCTATGGAGATTATGAAAATCAATAAGGGAGGTCAGAAACTGTTACAGTGAATACATGTATACCAAGTAGTGGTCGACAACTTAACGATTCGGTGGAGGTGCGCCACGCGAACGCTATCGTGCAAAGGGGCCTTAGTAACCTCTCTTGGAAATGATAATCCAGTAACTACTTGTTATGGAACACAACCATGATGGTGACGAAAATGCTTTTGAAGCAGCAGAATGTAAAATCTACGATGAAAGATAAACCAGGTCAAATACCTATACGCCCAAACTGCCTTAGCCATGGAAAAAGCTCAGCCTTAGTTCGAATCTTAACATTGTATAAGATTATTCGGCATCACCAAAGCGCCAGTCAACCTCATGACCCTGCTGCACTACAGGAACTTGTTATTTCAGATGAATAGGTGTCAACTGGTGGACCAGAACCACAACCATTCCTGCAATGACAATGATCCAGACAACGTATTAATCAACGTATTAATATTTTTGCTAGTGAACAGCCTCTGCGACTGTTAGCGAGATCTGACCTCTGGATGATGGGCGGAAATTTTGCCATTGCCCCTCCTAAGTTCATACAGCTGCTTGTCATTCGTGTTCCTCTCGGAGACACAGCTATCTCGTTGTTTATCCTTTCCTGCAAGAATAGTTCACATTTAAAAATTTTCACATATTTTAATGAACTGATTCGTACTGTGCCATTTTTTCCTGCGCAGAAGAATAAACGATTTTTTTTTTTTCATTTTTTCCTGTACCATTTTTCCAACATTCAATTTCAACATAATAAAAATAGACATTACGTGACTTTTTTAGGTATTTTACTTTTTTTTCATCGTTTTGTCCTGTATTATATTTTACAACACCTTTATTGCAAGCCATGTCGCTGTTCTTACACATCACGAAGCGTTAGTGCGTCTCAGCACATGCTTGGCAATATCTTTTGATGTCAACATTCATCCATGTGTTTTTGTTGACAATGAGGCCTCGAAGAGCCGTGTGGACTGCTTCCAAGCAAACACACTTGTGGACGCCTTACGAGGCGCCGTTCCTAATCATACTCTAATCACACAGCTGACTTACATAATAACAAACAGTTAAAGCACTTCTCATTTAGAGAAGAATGATGATACAGGTTAATTTTTCAAGTCATTTATTCCGAGGACTTTCAGTACCAAGTAAACGACTTTTTATATTAATGTAATCATGACTGATAAAGTGTTCAGAACAAACAACAGCCTTTTTCGTGTTGAGTGGGTCGCTTCGACAACACATTTATCCACATTTTTTTCAATTGCTCCTCTCTTGGAAAACGGAAGTATCTAATGTTTTTTCTCGCCCGGTATTGCTTGTCTATTCCTACAGGTAAATACTGCGCCCTAACCTGGCATGACGTTTAGAAATAGCTACTATACAATCACTCGACATCCATCCTATGCAGTACAGAAATAGAATGAAATCCCACACTACACTGGGATTGGATTAGGTCCACACCCTACATTGGGAGCGGGTAAGATTTACTCCCTTCTTGATTCACACGTGGCGTCACGGTCACTTGCTACCTGCGCGATCTTTTCTGTCTCGGCCGACCTTGTCTTCTTTGGGGAAAGGCGAGCGGTAAATCTCGACGCACGGAGTCTGGCAAAGAGATTATCCGCGCAAACTGCACTTCTTCACGCGGGTATCTGTCAAAGCCTCCCAAAACTCCCCTCCGTCCAGGAGGTTGACGTTTTCAATAAATTAAAGAAATTAAGGACGCACAGAGCCACCACGCCCACTGATCTCCCAATCAAAATCTATAAGATATTTGCCCCTGAACTTGACACCCCCATTTGCTCCATAATAAATGCTTCACTTGAACAAAACACTTGCCCTATCGACTGGAAAACTTCCTTTGTCACTCCCATCACCAAAATTTCCAGCCCACAGTCCCTCAGTGACCTAAAGCCAATCGCCATCACGCCCATTCCCAGCCTCATTTGTGAAGATTTTATTTTTAACTGGGCTTATGATGATATTAGTAGCCTCATAGACATCCAACAATTTGGCAACATGAAGCACTCCTCCACCACTCATTGCCTGGTCAGCTTTCTAGATTTCATACACAGCCACCTGAACAAACGAGACACCTCCCTTGACCTTGCTTTTGTCGACTTCAGGAAAGCATTTGACCTTGTAGACCACACTGTTGTCAATGCTAAGGCCATTGGGCTGGGGCTTCACCCTAATTTAATATCGTGGCTGACTGATTTTCTCACCGCTCGCCAGCAAATAGTTCACTCCCAGGGCTCGATCTCCACTCCTCTTGAGCTAACGTGTGGCGTCCCGCAAGGCACTGAAATGGGTCCGCTTTGCTTCTTGGTGCTCATTAACAACGCCCTCATGGACACACCGCACCGCTGGAGATATGTTGACGACAGCACCTTGGGCGTCCCCGTCAACAACAGGGATCCTGACTATGCACCTCTTCAAGCGTCGCTCGACAACCTTCAGGCATGGACGGTTGACAACAGTGCCACTATCAACCACACCAAGACCATGGTGATGCACGTTTGCACGTCCAAGAGAGATGTGCCACCTCCGCTGCTGTCTATTGGCTCACACCACCTCCAGGTCGTCCAGTCCACCAAACTACTAGGCATCACTGTGGACTACCAGCTCAACTGGAAGCTCCACGTCTCCAACACCGTCTGAGCAGCCTCCTACAAGCTGTACATGCTGCGTAGACTCAGGACGCTGGGGGCACCAGCTGCTGAGCTGTGCAGTATTTATTCATCATTCATATTGCCAAAGCTAATGCATGCCTCCCCGGCGTGGTCATCGTCCCTTACCCTCACCCAACAACAGCAGCTTGAGAGGGTTCAAAAGAGGGCATTCAGGGTCATTTTTAACCCTGACTACCACACCTACGACAATGCCCTGGCCACCCTGAGTCTCCCGAGGCTCTCTGACAAGCACCAGGACGCCCTCAGAAAATTCGGAATCTCCCTGCTTCACCATCCTCGCCACCGCCACCACCTGCCACCCGACGCGCCTCCTCCCACCCGCTTCACCAGACACCACAACAAACTCAACCCCTTCAGAGCGCCGCGAACCGACCGTTACAAACGTAGCGCAGTGCCCGCGATGGTGCGGATGATAAACAATGCCCAGTGACAGTCATACCCAAAGGGCCGCGGTGGAGATTAGCACCTCGCCGCTACCCCTCTAAGTGCCCCCTTCACACCACCCTCCCTCTCCCTTATGTCTCTATTTTTAGCTCTCCCAAACCACCCCCCACCCTCTCCCTCGCTCTAGTGTAGCCTATTTACTATTAGTTTCTTGTATTTTTAATTTGTATATTTTCAGCCTAACGGCTGCCTTACATTAATAAACCTATTCATATTATTATTATTATTATTATTATTATTATTACACACACACACACACACACACACACACACACACACACACATACAGAGCGTTTCGTGCATGGGTGGCTCAGAATCCCCTTTTTGACGGTGTCCGGGAGCTGCACGCTCGGAGGGTCCGGCAGTACAGCTGTTCAAAGTCCTCAGCCTAACGAGCTCTTTACCCACCCGTGTCAAAACGAAGCAACCAACTGCTGGCAAGATAGAGTTAACCTGAGAGGAAGGGTCATAGCAGAGGTTATTCTAGGCTCGGTAGGCTAGTCAGAGGTAATTTGCATTGAAATGAATCCCGGAATCCTCAGCGAAACTCCCGATATATATATATATATATATATATATATATATATATATATATATATGTGTATATATATATATATATATATATATATATATATATATATATATATATATATATATATATATATATATATATATATATATATATATATATATATATATATATATATATATATATATATATATATATATATATATATATATATATATATATATATATATATATATATATATATATATATATATATATATATATATATATATATATATATATATATATATATATTACGTCTTCGCCTGTAGTGCCGGTAGGCTTTCTTCAGGGCCCAGATGGTCGGCCCAAGCCCGTCATGGCGCAGGCAATTTTTATAGTGGCGTCATTTATGCTTGGCTCATGCTGCCTCCCGGAACTCATTCTTGATTCACTTGGACGGTTTCTTCTAGAGTCCGGGTTGATGAGTGGTCATCAGGAGAGCATGTGGGTAGTCTTAGGCCACTCAGCGGTGACTGAAAAATCCCAGGTGGTAGCGGGCGGATTTGAACCGACGTCGTCCTTGGCGCGGTGAATGCGGGGCCCGCACGCTAACCACTCAGCCACCGCCTACCCTAGCCACCGCCAACTTTACATCTCTCTCTATATATATATATCCTTGTCTCTCCTTGGGAAAACTCTAGCCCTGCCAGAGCCTTATACTAGTCAATTGACTCCCATCAACACTGGTAACCTGTCTCTCCTCAGTACTTTTCATCGCCTTCCCGAAGGCAAACCACTCCTTGATTTCAGGAATTCTCCAGTGCACACTTTTGCAGCTCGAAGAGTTTCATATTTGAAGGCATCCTTCATTCTACAGATTCGTTAAAGGTATGAAGCAAGACTTAAACTTGCATTCTCTAGAAAGGCGAAGGGTGCGAGGAGACTTGGTCGAAGATTATAGAAGGATGAAGGGCATTAATAAGGGCGATAATAATAAGGTTCTGATGGTAAGGGAGCTAGGTAGGACACGTAGTAATGGGTTTAAATTGGATGGATTTAGATTCAACAATTTTATGGGCAAGAATTGCTTTACCAACGAATTGTTGGATGAGTGGAAGAGGTTTGGCAGTGATGTTGTGAGTGTCAATACGATAGACACATTAAAAAAAGATTAGATAAATTCAAGGAAAGTTATGTAAGGTTAAGTTAGGTTCACAAAAGCTGCTTTGCGTAGGCCTACCGGCTTGTTGTAGTCTCTTTGTGTTCTAATGTTCTTTTGTTCTTAACTTGACCCACATTGAATCGCATACTCATGGGCTTATTGAGCCTTTCAGTTTCTCAATATGATACTCAGCATGATCACATTTTGAGATTTTCCTTAACCTGACATAAAACTTTAGTGTTGCTATAAGAAGCCTATGATCAGTTGCAAATCACTCAGCAATCCGGAAAACTCTGCAATGCTGAAGGATCCTCTAACGAGTACTCACGATTATGTTGTCATTTTTTTTTAACTATCCTTCCAACATTGCTATGCCTCATTCAGCGGTGGAATTCTCAAAAACCCTGATATTTCAAAATTCAAATGGGGAGAGTTGGTGCTGTTCCTTGAACTAGAGTCCTGGGTACCAAAACAAAAATCATAGCCAGCTCTCTTAGTGCCAGTAGTTGCATTAAATATTCCTAAAGCAAAAAGTGCAACCATAGGGTGCACTGGTTTAATTTGGAGCCGAGCTTTTAGTAGAACACCTCCTCCTCTTCAGTTTCACACATCTCAAATAGACCCCACGCTTCAATGGAGCCGAGAGTATGTTTCAGCCTCACTCGCCTTATACGCTTATCAACTGGAGTAACCTCAGCTAGCCCCCAAAGACGGGTATCAATGTTCATACATACCTCCCTTACTGATCTCGCCACTCTCAGGTGTCCTTGTCTTGGAGAGTCCCACTATCATCTTCAGTTCTTTGAGCTCATTCGATAAATAGAGGGGTATGTGCATGATCCTTCGAAAGACTCTGGATGTTCAAGGACTTCACACGCAGAGCCCTGCAAAGGTCACGTCTTGGGGTTATTTTGCGGGCGGGTGCCACATGTACACGACCCCGGCCCGATACTCAAGAAGAGTAGATGAGTCGTGCGTGTAGGTGGTGGAAGATTATATACAGAGACAGCAGGGTAATCTTAAGAACGGGCTTTATACAGTCAAATGAGTAATAAAGGCTAATGATGATGATGATGATGTAAAAAATTACTAGTATCTTCTTCAGAAAAAAATAATTGATGATATTTGGGTATTCACACAAATCAACTAAACCGATATTTTCAGGAATAGAGGGAATGAAAAGGTAAAGACCACTAATATAACTGGGCAAGGTTTATAATAAAATTCAAACAGGAAGAAATGGGTGTCAGGCGCCAGTAATAGGAAGAAAGAGAAAATGAATGGACACAAGCTGAGCAATTGGCCGGCAGTAAACAACTATAATCAATAAGGAAAATTAATCATTTAAGGGACAAATTAGGGTTTAGAGGACAGTGTGCTGGTAAACAGTGTGGCGAGGACGGACCTTCGACTCTCCTGCACACATACACTACGGTACTACCATCCCTAAATGAGAGCTGAGGTGCGGTCAAGGCGGAGCAACAACTGTCTCCAGCGTTGCCCTGTCTCCGTAGAAGAACTCGACACGTGACTCATGTCAGCTTGGGTCAGTGGGAGTGCTGCCGCTCGTGAGAGGCTTACCATTTATTGTTATTAAGAAAATATCATATTTTATACTTATATTCCTTTAGACTATCTTATAAATATAATAATTGTTACATTCCTTATCCACCTTAGAACTGCGGTGAAAGTCAATAAAAATAATAAAATTTTCTTAGCACCACTGTAAAATATGTATACCACCTTTCTTTATTGCCGTATAAACATCTTACACATAGCTAGTTTACATTTAATTGATATATCATAATATTTACCGAAAAACTTGTATTGGTGTGTGTTTTATCATTTGTGATGCCTTTTACATATATCACAGAAGTTACGCATCGCGGGTTTGGGAGACCTGGCAAGGCTGGTCACAGGCGTTGCCCCGCCCTGACCCCACCACAGCTTTCATTTAGGGATGGTACTAATATAGCAGTTCCTGCGGATAGACGTTCTCCTGTGCGATTTCCAGTCACTTAATTTGGAATCCAAAATACTGTAATTACTGCAAGATAAAAAATTGGGTGTTTCTGTTTGCATTAAAAGCTTGACACTGTTTCCTTTCCCGTTCTTCACTTGTTTCCTGCCTCGCTCTGCTTTCTTGCCCTTTCCTTCCTCTCCCTCACCTTGGGTATGTAGCAGTAGATCGCCTTATGCGTGTCGTCGTAGATCAGATATGGCAATGTGACGCTCTGCTTCTTGCTTTCCTTGAAGTCAAGTGCCTTGCAGGCGTTCCTCACATGCTGTCTGAGGGTCTGGCTTCGTGTTAGGACGTCCAGGGTTGGCTGGGCGATGAAGCCTGCTTGTGGTGGGGCTGAAACAAGAAAGAGTAACTGACTCACCTATTCACTGCCTTCTATACTAATTTATTACCGATCACAATGTGGTGCTTGTCACTATTTTTTTAAGTGCTGCCTGTAGCACCGGTAGCCTCTCTTGAGGGGCCTCTTAGACGGCCCCAGCTCTTTGATGGCCCAGACGAATTTTCTTTACAGTGCAGTGGCTGCCGTGGTATATGACTCTTTACTCGACCTATGCTGTCCCCAGGTGCTCCACTTGAACGAAGTCGCTGAAGTTTGGGTTGATTGAAGATCTGGAGAGCATGTGGGTAATCTTTCGCCACTCGGCGATGACTTGAGAAATCAGAGTGTTTTGGTGGGACTCGAACCTAGGTCCACGGGGTCACCGCGCCCTCACGCATGATGACCACTCGGCCATCGTCGGCTAATAAATTTTAGCTGGCAGTTTGTCACTCACAAAATCTAAATCAAGTGAGTGACTTGTGGCCTGCATAACCACTGGGAATCTATCATAGTTCAGTATTGTGGTGGACGACCCTATTTGCCTACGTCCGCCCTTCTGTAGCATCACGTAACATGAAAGAAAACATTATATCTCGAACACCTCGATGAACAGTGCTTATAATTTTAAAATTAATAATACACATGTGACTGATTCATGAATGTCATTACAAAACTCCAGTGTATTACAATTGCATTCTTCAGATTATTTAAAAATGAGCTTAAAAATAAATCTGGTTTACAAAGACCTGTATCAAACATGTAAATTCATAAATAAAAATGCAAACAGTGTTAACCCTTTTTGGAAACAAACGACAATGTGGGTTGCAATAATATTGTTTATGCTTGATAATGCCATTAGTTACTATTTTAGGTCAGGAAAAAACAACATTAATTAGAAGCAATGTGGTTATTAGCTTTACCTCTATATGAGGTTCCTTACCTCTGTCCCATAGACTGCGAATATTGACGAAAAGCGATGTAACATGCAGCAGCGTCACCAGACACAGCATTATCAGCACTGCTCGCTGATGGCCACACGCATAAAACCTAAAAATCAACCAATCACTCAGTAGGGGCATACGCCGGGAGGCACATAACCTCGCCCACCCTAAGACGCCAAACGCGGGTGTTACTTCGAGTAAGTCTCCACGCAGGCCCTCTTCCCCTCGTAAGTACCTCATGGCACGATCCATCGACTTGATCAAGATATGAACTCTTTGGGAGTCCCTCTGGCCTCCTCCACTTGGGATTGTTTCTTACAGACACAACCCGGTGAGCAGGGACGATTTCTGCTCAGCGTGCCACATGCCCATTTTGCCTCAGTTTTCGATCATGGACTATGCAGGTAACAGGCCTCGATTTAGCTTCACAGAGTAACCGGCGTTTTTTTCAATAAAGCTATTCCAGCGATATTCCATGAATCGGTATAGGCACTTATTACCAGTGGACTTTTCAAATCCAGCTTTGGTGTCCGTGTATTATTTATTCATTATTATTATTATTGTTATTATTATTATTATTATTATTATTATTATTATTATTATTATTATTATTATTATTATTATTATTATTATTATTATTATTATTATTATTATTATTATTATTATTATGATCATCATCAATATAAGAGTGAATCAGGTAGAGAGGGACGAGAGTGGACACTATAAGCTGTCTGTTCAGCAGCCCCCAAACACCTGAGCAGGAGCGCACAGTGCAACAAGAGACATGGAGAGGCATTTATTCACCTTTCTGGTCCATCTCCCCGCTCTGCTCATTAACGAAACATTATTTTGTCTTCCGTTGAGAGAGAGAGAGAGAGAGAGAGAGAGAGAGAGAGAGAGAGAGAGAGAGAGAGAGAGAGAGAGAGAGAGAGAGAGAGAGAGAGAGAGAGAGAGAGAGAGAGAGAGAGAGAGAGAGAGAGATAAAAAAATATTAGATATTAAGTAATAACATTAAAAGACAATGGAAGCAGTATTGATATGTAATAAAAACAACAATAATAATATTGATATTGATGATAGTGGCGTATTGAAATATATGATGACGTTGATAATATTGTGATAACTAACAAGAATTTTTGTATAAAATTAATAACAAAGTTGTTGGTGTCACCATTATCATTATCAGTATTATTCGGTATTAGTTATTAACCTTATTGCTACAAATTATATTATCATTATTAATATTACTATATTATTATTATCATTATTATTATTATTATTATTATTATTATTATTATTATTATTATTATTATTATTATTATTATTATCAATATATTATTACTATTATTATTTGTGTGTGTGTCGAGAAAACCTCTCTCTCTCTCTCTCTCTCTCTTGTTGTTGTAGTGCATACTAACGTTGGAGTGCGAGAATGGAATAAGCTCCCACCATCAGTGGTCCAGTGTAACACGATTGACTCCTTTTAAAAACAAGCTCGACCGTCACTTCCTTGAACTTAATATTAACTAGAGTAGAAATGCAACGTTTTGGAGCCATCTGATTAATGAAGAATTACTTAGGTTTGAGGACAGGCCACCTAGTCTGGACCATGGGGTCTGTGTGGTCTGATTTTCTATGTAAATCTATGTACATATCTCTCTCTCTCTCCCTCTCTCTCTCTCCCACCCGGAAATTATTTATAGATGACGCTGGACAGTCAGCCCTCCCATGTGAGGAGGGAGTGAGCAGGCATTGCCATTTCTACCTGAAGCGAGTGACATATATGTTTTGGTGAGCTCAAGAACAATGGTTACGATACTAATAGCTTTGTTTTACTTATTCATACTTGTAATTAAGTTTCAAGGTTCCTACCTCATTATGTTGTTAACGGTTCGTAGTAGCTCCTCTCTTCTTGATTAAATTGTAAGTAAAGGTTTCCAGTTGTTACGTATTGTCTCGTGCCGTCAAGAACACGAGTTGCTAAACACTCGTGCATATAGGATGCTTATGACTGGAAGACCGCGAGGCTCTCAGTCTGCAGCCGCCACGTCGTATCTTATATGATACACAACGCGGAAACAAATTAATGGAGCCGAGGGTGAAAATATGAACCACGCAGCCACGTACGGTGTTTCATCGGCGTCGATTGAGGGAATATATCTGATTTTTCGCTCAACTCACGCATGCGCACCAATAGTTAGAATGTGACACGTATGCGACAGACGCAGCCCGCGCAATTACTCAAAGTCGTAAATTAATTTACAAAAAGCATTGCAACAGGTGTTTGCATGAACGTGCAGGTGGAGACGCATATATTAGTTACTTCTTTTCATATTTTTTTTCCATAATCTCTCTCTCTCTCTCTCTCTCTCTCTCTCTCTCTCTCTCTCTCTCTCTCTCTCTCTCTCTCAAAGCCAAAGTCAAAAATTTTATTTGCCAGGTAATTTATATATTCACAAATTCCAGCAAGGAAGAGCTCCTTGGAGAGCTCCTTGAATAGGTGACCATTTTTAGAGTTCCTTTTAATTCTATTAATCTAGGACACCGAAATTTCTTCTGAACAAGTTACCTAATAATACATTTCTTCATATGTAGTGCACATGTATATATGTGCACAAATATATCATATAGTGAGCAACCATACACATGTACGAGTATATTGATATATAAAAACACCAACATATTCAATAGAAAAAATAAAACAAAATACAAGAATATATACTTTTTCTATAACTACATAACCTGCCAAAACGATATTCTCTCTGTCTGTCGAAGGTCCACTGTTACCAGTTAACAATGATAAGTGGAAAGGAACGCTGATGAGGTCAGCAGCGTGCACCAAGGGGTGTAACGGACACTGCCCGTGTTCGTAGTTTCGGAATTTCGGACACTGTCTGGCAGGACAGAGGCGTGGAAGTACGACATTGCCAGGCAGAGGATGAACAAAGTTACTTGTTTACCGGATGAACTGAGGCTGTCAGTTGAGTAGGTCTCGCCTGCCCTGTAACCATGGCTAGCTGTACATCTGTCACCTGTCTCCCGAGCCCATACTAACACTGACTTAGATACCCGTGAGTTGCCAGCGGACATCAGCTTCGAACATTGTCTGCCGGTCTTTGCCTGGTGAACGGAGTATAAACTATCGTATACAACTTCATCTGGTACCACTGTTTGTTGCCATATCAATTTCGCCTCGTTTCAACGCTTATGACGTCATCCTACTTCGCCTTTTGATATGGTGACAGTGTTTGCCCGACAGGAATATATATATATATATATATATATATATATATATATATATATATATATATATATATATATATATATATATATATATATATATATATATATCAGTGGTGGGCGCGGTACCAAAAGTTTGTGGTTGCATTACGCGGTACTGCGGTAACTCAGCATGCCCGGTGCGTTCCGCGGTACTCCGGTACTTTTTCCGCCCCCCCTGATGCGTTCCGCGGTACTGCGGTACTGCGGTACCTGGTTTCTAAAGCAGCACTTAAAAAGATAAAAAAAAAAAAAATTAGCTTTGCGACACCAATTACCAAAAACACCTATAGGTAAAAAAAAAATCTAAACGCCAAAAATCACATTTTAATACAAGTACTTAGAATTGAGAAGACTGTACAAAAGTGTAATTCTTCCTCCTCCTACTCTTTCCTTTATTTCATTAAATTATATATTTATCTCCCTTAACGTATGAGAGAGAGAGAGAGAGAGAGAGAGAGAGAGAGAGAGAGAGAGAGAGAGAGAGAGAGAGAGAGAGAGAGAGAGAGAGAGAGAGAGAGAGAGAGAGAGAGAGAGAGAGAGAGAGAGAGAGAGAGAGAGAGAGAGAGGACGCAAATCGGCTGATGGGAGAGCGCCGGTGGGTGGAACTGGAGATAACAATAATGTATACAGGTTATTATTTAATAGATTATTTCCTAGGAGCAAGTTTTTCACCGAGCTGCCAGTATTGAAGTTTAGCCCGGACTTAGTTAGAACGTTACACGTTCTAAGTCCGTCTACGTTAGGTCGGTACACGTTAGTAACGTGTCTCTGTCCCCCTTCTTTCTCTGTTGCCAGTTACAGCGAGATAATCGGCGCGCACGCAACTAAAGATGAATTGATTCAACGTAGTATAGAAGTTATGAGGTGTTGATTCATTTTAGAAGGAAGTATGGTTCCTCCTAGAAAAGCATAGGTGAAAAAATCCTGGTTCCAACCTCCCTCCGATGAAAAATCACATCCTTTTAATTAACAATAGGTACCTATCCTTTTCAGTGAAAGTGCCTCCCTTCTTTTCCAGGGTGTCTGTGCGTATGTCCGACTGTCTGTCTGTCTGTCAGGTGTCCCATCCCGCTGCGGTACTGCGGTACTACCGCAGTACCGCAGTACCGCAAAAAGTACTGCAAGTGCCCAGCACTGATATATATATATATATATCTAGATATATATATCTATATATATATATATATATATATATATATATATATATATATATATATATATATATATATATATATTACTTTTAATTTAAATGTGACACTTTTCAATAGATCGTATGATTTCTGGCAAACTATTCCATGCTGTAATAGATTTCTTTGTGGCTTCTGACCGAGGTTGTGGAAGTCTTAGTAGGTTTTGATTTCTTAGATTCTGATTACGGTCACTGGGAACTAGATCAGATGCAACAACAATAGGAGTCTGTAGTTGATTACATACAAATTTTTGTAGTTCCAGTCTAGGAAAACTGTATAGAATAGGCGTGACTTTACGCCTATTCTATAGTTTTCCTTCTCAATTGCTGTTTTCTTTTAAGACCCTGCCCATAATTAAATACTTACTCGTCATACGAATTTTAATCATATATAGAGTCTCATATTTTTAAGAACACTGCTTATATTGGTTTAGATCGTGATTGTAAGTCCTCTTTTCTAGTCCTGATGATGACTCATGAAAGAGTCGAAGCATCGACAAATAAAGATGTTCGTGGCAACCCTGATCCTACTGTTCATCCTATATATATATATATATATATATATATATATATATATATATATATATATATATATATATATATATATATATATATATATATATATATATATATATATATCTGCAGCAAATGAAGCAGCTCAAGGGGAACAAAAAGGTGCAGAAAAAAGCCCGCTAATCGCTGCTCCTACAAAGGATAAAAGTGAAGAGTGACCAAAAGAGAGGTCAATTTCGGGTGGAGAGGTGTCTTGATACACTCTTCTTGAAAGAGGTGAAGTCATAGGCAGGAGGAAATACAGACGAAGGAAGGTTGTTCCAGAGTTTACCAGAGTAGGAGATGAAAGAATGCAGATGATGGTTAACTCCTGCATAAGGGGTTTGGACAGTATAGGGATGAGCTAGAGTAGAAAGTCGAGTTCAGCGGGGCCGCGGGAGGGGGGAAGGCATGTAGTTAACAAGCTCAGAAGAGCAGTCAGCATGAAAATATCGACAGAAGATAGAAAGAGATGCAACATGGCGGCGGAATTTAAGAGGTATAAACTGTCAGTATGAGGAGGGGAGTTGGTGAGACGAAGAGCCTTAGCCTCCACTCTGTCCAGAAGAGCTGTGTGAGTGGAGCCCCCCCACATATGAGATGCATACTCCATACGAGGGCGGACAGGCCCCTGTATATTGATAGTAAATGGGAAGAGGAAAAGCACTGGAGGAGACGATACAGAACGACCAACCTCGAAGAAGCTGATTTAGTAAGAGAGGAGATATGGAGTTTCCTGTTGAGATTTTGAGTTAAGGATAGACCGAGGATGTTCAGTGTAGAGGAAGGTGACAGCTGAGTATTGTCGAAGAATAGAGGATAGGTGTTTGGAAGATTGTGTCGAGTGGGTAGGTGGATAAATTGAGTTTTTGAGGCGTTGAATTACACCAAGTTCTTCTTGCCCCAATCGGAAATGATAGAAAGGGCTGAGGTTGATACTGGGACCACACATCTGCGATTTCGCTCTGCGACGATTGGCGATTTTGAAAATGCACGAAATCGTGGGAGCATCGCCAGCTCGGTGGGATGAACTGAAGCAAAATGCCAGAAGCATCGCCTCTTCGGTGGGTTCAAAGGCTGTCAGGAACGCTAGAAAAGAATGCTAAAACAAGGTTGTGATCGGAAGAGTCCAACGGAGAGATCAGTTTAACTCATAATCTTAACTGGAAACTTCACATTTCCTCTCTCACTAAATCAGCTTCCTCAAGGTTGGGCGTTCTGTATTGTCTCCACCAGTTCATCTCCCCCGTACAGTTGCTATCCATATACAGGGGCCTTGTCCGCCCCCGTATTGAGTATGCATCTCTCGTGTGGGGGGGCTCCACTCACACAGCTCTCCTGGACAGAGTGGAGTCTAAAGCTCTTCGTCTCATCTGCTCTCCTCCTCTTACTGATACTCTTCTACCTCTTAAATTCCGCCGCCATGTTGCCTCTCTTTCTATCTTCTATCGATATTTTCACGCTGACTGCTCTTCTGAGCTTGCTAACTGCATGCCTCCCAACCTCCCGCGGCCTCGCCACACACGACTTTCTACTCAAGCTCATTCTTTTACTGTCCTTATCCCTTACGCGCGAGTTAACAGCATTTTCACTCTTTCATCCCTCATGCTGGTAAACTCTGGAACAATCTTCCTTCATCTCTATTTCCTCCTGCCTACGACATAAACTCTTTCAAGAGGAGGGTATCAGGACACCTCTCCTTCCGAAGCTAACCTATCTTTCGGCCACTCCTCTTGACTCTTTGTAGGAGCAGTGAGTAGCGGGCTTTTTTTTCATTATTGTTTTTTTTTTTTTTTTTGGCCCCTGAACTGCATCCTCGATATACAAAAAATGTTTTCCCCCTCAGTCGATCTACCTTGTTCCTGAGAATTCTACTGTTGGTGTAATTGACCGTTAGATCATCCTTTGTTATATCCTTTCGATTAATCTTGAGCTCCCTAGTCCCAGTCTGCGATGCATATCCACTGATGTTAGGCCCTCCCCCTTGCCTACCCTAAAAAATCCTGCAGAGTGCTAAGTGATCGCTCGTGGGAGCCTGCGAGAACCTCAACCCCCTGGAGTGACAAGTGCACACCATCCTTAACATACAAGGTCATTATGCTTACAGTGAGCCGCCAGTCTGCTGTTTACTGCTAAGGCCCTGGAAAGCCATCCCTCACCTCGTCCTCCTTGGCAAAACACCACAAACGGCCGGCACACCTCCGAAGTCTCTCACTTTAGCGAACGATTCCTTAAAGCGCCTAAAGATCTCTTCGCTTCCCAATATATCGATATCATTGCCACCGAAACTGTAGAAGACAAGGTTGAGTACTTTCCCTGCTGTATACCTGACACGGAAAAGCAAACTATAAGAGCCGTATTCCTGTCCAGTGACGTTTTCCTTCTTAGCAATGATAATTGATCGAAACCTTCTGTGAAACATTCTTATCTGGTAACACTGCGATCGGTTAATGTTATTAATTTAAGTTGGTACGTTGGCACGTATTTTCGTCAGACTGTGTTATTTTCAGCAAAGCACACTTATAAGAACATAAGGAGTCTGCAAGAGGCCGGTTGGCCTATACAAGGCAGCTCCTGTACACTCAACACCACCTTACCTCACCATCCATGGCTTTATCTAACCTCTTCTTGAATGTATCTATGGTATTGGCACCCACAACATGGCTCCCAAGCCTGTTCCATTCGTCCAACACTCTATTGGTGAACCAATTCTTGCCTATGTCTTTGTTGAATCTGACTTTGTCTAACTTAAAACCATTGCCACGCGTCCTACCTGGCTCTTTCACTCTCAAAATTTTATTGACATCCCCTTTATTAAATCCCTTCATCCATTTATAGACTTCGATGAAGTCTCCTCGCAACCTTCGCCTTTCTAGCGAGTGAAGATTTAACTGCTTCAGCCTGTCTTCATAAGGCAAGTTTCTCACCCCCTGAATCATCTTTGTCATCCTCCTCTGTACAGATTCTAACATCTTGTTTAAATGTTTAAAATAACTGGGCTACATTCGTTGACTTCAATGTTGTCTGTAGTCACATGGCACTGCTTGTACGCAATAACAAAAACAATAGCTGCCCAGGAATTGCTTTTACCACCCTGTATGTAAGCGTTTTTGGCTAAAATCCTTAATAATAGGCCAAAAGCATGCGAAATATACTAAAGTGGTTTGGCACTTGAAAGCTCGCCCGTGAACATGTTTTAAGCATCCTCTGTAACATCCTCTGCGTAACTTCCCTATATAAACACTCCTGCCCAGCACAGGAGATGATAATCGATGTAGTACTTACCTCATGTACGAAATATGGATGAGAAAACAGTTGAGTTGACAAGGTGGAGGACCAGGGTCCAGAGAGAAAGGGTCTGGTCACGCGCAGCTTAAAGCTGATTGGGCGGGGCAAAGCGCGGCTGTGGCTGTGTCGTCACGAGGTGCCCGTGTCTCTCACCCCTCCCCCTCCCTCGGGCTTCTCTCTCTCTTCTCTGGCCATTTCTTCTCAGGACGATCGACCGTCTGCAAGATCTGCCTGTTGACACAACAGATGGAAACGAGACTACTTCAACAGGACGAAAGGCTGACGGCTGGCGAGAAGAAGATCACCGAACTAACAAGTACCGTTGAAACCTTGCAGGAGTTTATCCAGGCCAACATCGTCGCCCCTGCTGCAAGTGACGCCTCATCATCCTTCGCACCTGCTGTCGATGTCCAGCCACCTTCCGAAGAAGACATGTCACAGGGGACCGGTAGAGCTGACGCCGAAGGCTTCACCCCCGTGAGAGGAGGAGCCAGACCCGCGCCTAGAGCCATTTATCCTACTCATTGCTACAACAGATTTGCCATACTGGAGGAGGAGGACGAGGAACAGAGCACCTTCCTGGTCGGTGACTATGATTCGCCATCAGGTGGTTGAATTCTGTGGCAGAGTCCCCCCGTCGTAGGCGTAACTACTGTTATCCTGGAGCTGGTGTTGACGACATCACAGCTGCCCTGGACGTGGTCTCCGCTGAGGCCTCTAATGACTCACTCTTTGTTCTCCACAAAGGTACAAACGACGTCACCACGACCCGGTCTGAGTAACTGCTGGACAAGTACCGTAGGCTCATCCAGCAGTATAAGTCTAAATACCCTAATATTTTGATTTCAGGAATTCTACCACGGACGTGGGATGAAAACGACTTCTACAGTAAGGCCTTCAGCCTCAACAACCGCCTACAGACTCTCTGCGGAGAGCTTGACGTCGAGTTCTTTAACGCCTGGGACCATTTCGACGGCCAGAGTAAACTTTTCCAAAGGGACGGCATACACCTGTCCCCCATCGGAGCAGCCAGATTCGGAAGGCTCCTCAACGACGTCGTACGTAACGCCCGAACAAAAAACGACTCTCAGCCACGTCCTTCCACCCCGCCCATGTAAATAGACACCATACACCGCAACAGACTCCTAACATTGAACCCGCCAGTACCACCACCTCTATTACCAAGCCTAAAGATAACCTAAGAGTCCTTAGTTTCAATGCGCGTAGCCTAAGAAACAAGTTTGAAGAACTGCGATGTCTTGCTCTGACAGAAAACTTTGACGTAATTGCTATAACCGAAACATTTATCGACACCACAAATATTGATTTAAGTTCCGAATACAACATAGATAGCTACAGGCTCTTTAACAACGATCGTGTAAACCGTAGAGGCGGTGGCGTCGCCCTTTTTGTCAAAAGCTATTTGCAACCCACTGACAAAACACCAAGAAACAGTAACGTTGAACATTTGTGCGTGCGAGTAAACATAACAAAAGTCAATTTAAATATATCTGTCACCTACAGGCCTCCGGGGCAATCACTCGATGCCTATCTTGAAATGTACAGCGTCTTAAGGCAGTCACTTAACAACAGCGACTCACTGATATTAGGAGACTTCACCCTTCCCCATATCGACTGGGCGACACTGTCAGGCACAGAAGGTGAGTCACATAGAATGATCGAATTTTTAGAAGAAAATTATCTAAGCCAAATGGTTTCTGAACCAACTCGACAAAATAACATACTCGACCTTGTTATAACGACCCAAGATAACCTAGTCAGTAATGTCACAGTAGGAGAACACCTCGGTTCCTGCGATCATAAATTAGTGCGCGTTGACATTAGAGCTCAAACATCGGTGACTGAAAATAAAGTAAAGGTGCCCAATTTCAAAAGAGCCAACTTCGTAGAAATCCGACGAAAACTAATAGAAATGCGACTATCAGATGACGGCAATGTAGAGGACGTCTGGCTAAGCTTTAAAAATCACTTACTCACTCAGCAGGATACATCTGTCCCCTTGTGCGATAAGCGAATTAACACTAATAAAAGCCCACCTTGGTTTAATAGCGAAATTAAACACTCAGTCAAGGAGAGAAAATTGTTTTACAGATTAAAGAAAGAACAAAGCTCGCCCGAAAACATTAGACTCTATAATGATGCCAGGCGACGACTAAACAGATTAGTACGTTAGGCAAAGCGTAGATATGAAGAAACTATTGCAGCCAACTGTAAAAATAATCCAAAATCCTTCTTCAGTTACATAAACCACAGAAAGGCGATCAGCAGTGGAATTGGACCCTTAACAAACAGCGACGGCGCACTAGTGACTGACAGCCAACACGTTGCAAACCTCTTAAACAATTACTTTTCCTCGGTGTTCAATATTGACAGTCCTCCCACCACTACCACCAACGCCAATACTAATGTAAATCTCGAGCATGCATTGCCTAACTTTGAAATAAAACCCGATGAAGTCCTTAAAGCACTCAAATCACTTAAAACAAATAAAAGTCCTGGACCTGACAAAGTATATCCAACTCTGCTCAAAGAAACAAAGAGCGAAATACTCTCCTCCCTCACAACCGTATTCAATATGTCCTTGCGACAAGGCATCGTCCCTTCGGATTGGAAAAAGGCTAACGTGACACCGATTTTTAAGAAAGGAGACAAAAAAGTACCAGGTAATTACAGGCCCATTAGTCTAACTTCGGTTGTAGGTAAGCTACTTGAGGGCATAATTAGAGACAAAATTGTGAGTTACCTTGAAAGCCACTCATTAATTGGGGACTCACAGCATGGCTTCCGAAACAAAAGATCCTGCCTATCAAACCTATTAACCTTTTATAACGACCTCTTCACTGTTTATGACGTAACCAAATCACTGGACGTAGTCTATCTTGATTTCCAGAAAGCGTTTGATAAAGTCCCACATCATAAATTACTTTACAAATTAAAGCAAATAGGTATTGACTGTCAAGTAAACCAATGGATCGCGAATTGGTTGAGCAACAGACAACAAAGAGTAGTGATTGACGGATTTAACTCAGAGTGGGCGCCGGTCACTAGTGGCGTCCCTCAGGACTCGGTTCTTGGCCCAGTGCTCTTCATTATTTACATCAACGACGTGGATGTTGGACTCAATAATCGCATTAGTAAATTTGCAGACGACACAAAGATTGGTAACTCGCTTCTCACTGACGAAGACAGGCAAAGCCTCCAAGAGGATTTGCACAAAATTTCAGCTTGGTCGGATAGATGGGAGATGCCCTTTAACGTAGACAAGTGCCAGGTCTTTCAAGTCGGAACGAGGAATAAGAAGTTCGATTACGAAATGCGCGGCGTTAAACTTTAAAGCGTTCAATGCGTCAAGGACTTGGGGGTCAAAATCGCTTCAAACCTAAAATTCTCACAGCAATGCATCGATGCAGCAAATAAAGCGAACAGAATGTTGGGCTTCATTAAAATAAACTTTTTATTCAAGAATAAAGATGTAATACTTCCGCTCTACAATAGTTTAGTCAGACCCCACTTGGAATATGCGGTACAGTTTTGGTCTCCCCACCATGCAAAGGATATTGCTAAATTAGAAGGTGTTCAGCGTCGGGCCCTTCCTTGCGCAACAAATCTTACGAAGAAAGGCTTTCCACCCTTAACATGTTCTCTCTTGAGAAACGTCGCCTCCGAGGAAAACTGATCGAATGTTTTAAAATACTTAATGGTTTCACGAATGTAGACAGATCAACATTGTTTATGATCGATGACACTTTGCGCACGAGGAACAATGGCATAAAACTCAGATGTAGATTAGTAAATTCAGACTGAACCAAATTTTTCTTCACCAACGTTGTAGTGCGATAATGGAATAAGCTCCCACCATCAGTGGTTCAGTGTAACACGATTGACTCCTTCAAAAAAAAGCTCGACCGTCACTTCCTTTAACTTAATATCAACTAGAGTAGAAATGCAACGTTTTGGAGACTTCTGATTAATGTAAAATCACTTAGGTTTAAGGACAGACCACCTAGTCTGGACCATGGAGTCTGTGTGGTCTGATTTTCTATGCAATTCTATCTATGTAATTCTCCTGCAGCATATTACCACACAAATAATGTAAGTAATCCACTTTTTACTGACTATTTTGAGGCTTATATATTGCAGGATGCTCTCTCCCCCATCAACATCCCCTCCCTCAGACTGCTCTCTCTCTCTCTCTCTCTCTCTCTCTCTCTCTCTCTCTCTCTCTCTCTCTCTCTCTCTCTCTCTCTCTCTCTCTCTCTCTCTCTCTTTTGAGAGCGATTTTGACGAACTCCAGACACTTTGCCGTTTTTGTCTAGTGTGGCATCCCTATTGCCTCTAGAAGGCTGTATTTTGGCAAGTAACCCCTCTTGGCCATGTTGTTTGACCAGGAGTTTTTGATAGCTCGATTCCACGTTTGTCGTCTTGCCGTCACAAAATAGCCTGTTTTTCGGCCCTTTTGCCGCGATTTGGACACGTCCTAGTTTTTTCCTTATAACTTTTTTATTTATTTATTTAGTGCTTTCCATTTTTTTCTGATTATTAATCTATATTAATAGAGCTTTCATTTGCGATCAAGCACGCCTTCTTAGCTTCAGTAGTTTTTGCTCGAGCTTGACCAGAATTCGTGACGAAAATTCGCCGAATCTGACTCATTTCACGCGCCGCGACGAAAAACCTTCCTTACGCTACAAAAAATAATATCGCTGCATACAAAATCATATATGAACACTTCAATATGTTGACTATCTTGTTTTAAAGCCATTTTAAGATATCTATATAAAAAGTTACTATTTTTATATAATCATGTCACTATCTAAATCAAGGTATTTTAAGCGCCTTATTATACATATTATTTTTATTTCTTTTTTGTATTCAACTCTATTTCTTCCCATTTATGAATAATACATTCAATTTGCTTTTTTTTTATACCAAATATATATATATATATATATATATATATATATATATATATATATATATATATATATATATATATATATATATATATATATATATATATATATATATATATATATATATATATATATATATATATATATATATATATATATATATATATATATATATATATATATATATATATATATATATATATATATATATATATATATATATATATATATATATTATTCATAAATTGGAAGAAATATGGTTGAATACTAAAAAAAAATAGAAATAACATGTATAATAAGGCTTAATATAGGATGAAGTGTTCATATATGATTTTGTATGCAGCTATATTATTTTTTGTTTCGTCGGGAAGGTTTTTCGTCGCGGCGCGTGAAACGAGTCAGATTCGGTGAATTTTCGTCGCGACTTCTGGTCAAGCTCGAGCAAAACCAACTGAAGGTAGGAAGACGTGCTTGGTGGCAAATGAAAGCTCTATTCATACTCTTTAATAATCAGAAGAAAAAAAATTGGAAAGCACTAAATAAATAAAGTTATAAGCAAAAAACTAGGACGTGTCCAAATTGCGGCAAAAGGGCCAAAAAACAGGCCATTTTGTGACGTCTCGACAACAAACTTGGAATAGAAAAACATTCTTCGAGCTGGTCAAACTACATTGCCAAGAGGGGCTACATGCCAAATTACGGCGTTCTAGATTCAATAGCAATGCCACACTGGACAAAAACGGCAAAGTGTCTGGAGTTCGTCAAAATCGCTCTAAAGAGGGTTTACGGTTCGAGCTCTAGTGATGAAACTACTGGGAGTAGGGAAATGTTATGCATCATATTGGGAAGCACATTGGTAGGGCTAAATTATTTGTTAAATAAGTTTTTTTTAATTCTAAAAAATAAGTGGGTTTCAAGGTTGAGATCTCAAAAAATAGTTTTTTTCAGTCGTTTTTTTGCAAATTTACTCGATTTTTACCCTTTCAAATCGTTTTTTGGAGCACGGTCACTTGTTACAAAATATAGCCCGTTCATTTTGCCGTCGATTGATATCAAACACATTTATGTAGCCCCAGAAATAAGGGAGTTATGGCGATTCGCACCAAAATGGTTGATTTTACAAAATTCGCGGCTTAATAACAGGGCTGGGGCAAGTTTCCGGTCCATAGTGTAGGGTTCACTGATTTCAGTCAATGAACTGTTTCTTGCACTGTGATAGGCATTTGATCCCAGTCTGGCTCACTGTGCAGATAGTAGAAACCCCCTTGCCTTATATATCACAATAATATATACGTGTAATCCAGCCTTACCTTAAGCACATCGCTGTCGCTTTATAAGGTGTTCTATGCGTCCTATATATAATGCTACGGAAGAGTAAGACAGGGAATAGCAGGCACTGACGAAACGCCAGAAGTTTATGGAAATTGCTTTTGTGCAGCACTCTACAAAGGAGTGGGGACTATCGATATACTATAATCTAATCTTACTCACTGATAAATGAATTAAGTTGACTCATCCTCAGGATGCATTGTGCATCCCAGAGTGTCACACTAGACAAGGCAGTCAGCCTGTTCGATAAAATGAATGCCACCTCAACCTGCTGGACAAGGTGCAGAGGAGGGCAGAACGCCTCATCAACGGGACCCAGCACCACCGCCGCCGCGTCGCTTCCCTGACGGTGCTACACAAGGCACAAGTGGGCCAAGTGCCCCACCTGACGGACCTGAGGGCTACTTGGAGGAGGTTTGAGCGCAGCACGAGAACGGTACTGAGCAATACCTCCCTCCTGGAAGTGCCAATGGCCCGCCCCAGCACCCACCAACGTGCCTTCTCCATCGCAGCGGTGGTGTGGTGAAACAACCTCTCTGCTGATGTGGACGTGACACAACTGTCCACTCAGCAGATGAAGGTTGCGTCCCACAGGTGGGTACTCCTACACCCACCGTAAAAAGAGTAAATGTAAACGCTTGTTAATAATTGCAGACATATATATAATTGTAATCTCGGCAGAAGCTTTTGAATAGCTCCCCACCGGTCGAGGGAACTTTAGCTTAAGAAAATAATATTGCCATGTACTAATGTACTAAACATATGTTTAAATAAAGAGAGAGAGAGAGAGAGAGAGAGAGAGAGAGAGAGAGAGAGAGAGAGAGAGAGAGAGAGAGAGAGAGAGAGAGAGAAATGGGCCGATTTCACAGTCATCGGGTACGCTCCCCTGATATGTATGTGTAATTTACCTAGGCCTCATCACGAGGTGAACTCGTAATCACCGGGAAGTACCCTCCCGACAAGATCAAGCTAGTTATAGTCTATCTCTCGGTACTGCCAGGACTTCCATACACCACACACCCAATAACCATTGCTTTAGGAGGGGGCAGTAAGTGCTCCTTCTCAATGGAAAAATCCATGCCTGACCGGGGCTCAAACCTCCGGCCGTCAGGCCGGAGGCCGGCTGGTACCCTCCCGACAGAGCAAGTGCTCATTTAATCGATCTCTGGGTACTGCTAGAACCTCACACACCACACACCCCATCCCCCTTGATCAAGGGGTGACGGTAACCACTCCTGGTCAACTGAAAGAATCCGGCTTGAGCGGGCTCGAACCGCCGCCCTTGTCAGACCATGAAGCCTGGCAGCGCAGCTCTCTACCAATTGCGCCACGAAGAGATGTGTGTGTGTGTGTGTGTGTGTGTGTGTGTGTGTGTTACATGACGTTATTCATCTCACGTGTGGCACACGCACGAACGCAGACACATACACTTACACACACACACACACACACACACACACACACACACACACACACACACTTTCTTGTTTCCAAAAGGAACTGTCCTATGCACTGTTACGCCTATGACTCTACTCTGCATTACTCGACATCTTTCGACAGAAGACCTTCCCAACAGGAACTACATAACTCAAAGCTGGAGGGTGCAGAACGCTTAACCTCAGACTTTACTATGTTTTCCAACTGAGGCAAGAAGAACTTGGCATCCTTAAACGCCTCAGAAACTTAAGTTCTCCACCTGTCAACTTGACACAATCTTCCACAATCTCTGTAGGAGTAGATAGGAAGACACCTACCGAACGGGCGTGAGCTACTCCCGGTGAGGATATATGGGAAGCGAGGAGGGTGCTGAAGCCCTTCAAAGACCCTTCCCATGTCCTCACTAACCGTTTCCCTTTTGTCTCATCAACACCAGAGAGCAGTTCAGCATGCTCTCAAAAGACAGTTCCTCTCTCTTTCTACACCACACTACATTCACAAAACACACACACCTTTTCCCAAAATTCAAAATTCAAAATGGCTAACGAAAACACCGCCCGCCCACCTGCTCCCAGCCTCCATCTTTCCTTAATATCGTTTCTTTCCCTCTCTCCCATAGACACACACACACACACACACACACACACACACACACACACACACACACACACACACACACACACACACACACACACACACACACACACACACACACCTTTATGTCTGTTTCTGATCCTTTTGTGTCTGTTTCTGATCCTTTTGTGTCTGTTTCTGATCCTGTTATGTCTGTTTGTGATCTTTTTTCGTCCGTATCTGATCCTTTTCCATCTGTTTTTTTATTCCTTTATGTTTGTTTCTAGTTCTTTTCTGTTGTTTCTGATTTTTTTCCGTCCATTTTTTACTCTTTTTGGTCTGTTTCTGATTCCATTATGTTTGTTTCTGATCCTTTGAAGTCTGTTTCTGATTCCTTTCCGTCTGTCCGTCTACTGGTGTTTGCGATAAAGACCACTGGCTGATCACACACATACACACACACACACACACACACACGAAATATAAAACCTCTGTTATTTTCGTTTATTTTCCGTTTGTTCGTCTGTTCGTGCGTCCATTACGTCAGCGGAGGGCTAGGCAGGATGAAAGTGTACCGAGGCTCACTAGTTAAAACAATAAACAGTCTGGAAATCAAGTTGAAATTTTCCTCCACTCCTTTGTCTGTGTTTGGGCCATCCGTCCCTTCGACCTATAGTAAGATGCATCCGGTGGCTTGGAGGGCACACGAAGGGCATGTTAGTGACTCGTGGTAAGGATTGACTCATGACTTTCCGTTTTTGTGACACTGTGTTGGGTTGTATGTATTTCTGTGTATTGCATAGTTCGTTTCTTTTCATATTTGTTTGTTTATATATTTTGAGGATTTAAAGGGCATGCGAAGGGCAAGTTAAAAGTGACTCGTGGGAAGGATTGACTCATGACTTT
The DNA here is from genome assembly GCF_024679095.1 of Eriocheir sinensis. Lineage (NCBI taxonomy): Eukaryota > Metazoa > Arthropoda > Malacostraca > Decapoda > Varunidae > Eriocheir > Eriocheir sinensis. Next base: position 26,211 of record NW_026111976.1, read on the forward strand.
CCGTTTTTGTGACACTGTGTTGGGTTGTATGTATTTCTGTATATGGAATTGTTTGTTTCTTACCCTATTTGTTTGTTTATCATATTTCGAGGATTTAGAGGGTACGCGAAGACCAAGTTAAGGGTGACTCGTGGTAAGGATTGATTCGTTGTCATCCGTTTTTATGACATTGTGTTGCGTTGTATGAATTTCTAAGTATGGCACTGTTTGTTTCTTCTTCTATTTGTATGTTCATCTTATTTCGAGGACTTGGACACACACGGAGGGCAAGGTAAAGGTGACTCGTGGTAAGGATTGACTCGTAATTTTCCGTTTTTATTATGTTGAGCTCCGTTGTATTTTTTTTTCTCTCTATACATAACATTCATTATTTTCGTATTTGTATTTTTTTTCTTCTAATTTCTCGGTTGTCTGTCTCTTTCAAACATGGTAAGATTGTATTCAATGTAATTTTTCGTCTTCGCTGTGTTGAGTTTCACTGTATTGTTTTTCGCTATGTGACATTACTTGATTATTTTCCTATTCGTTTTTTTTCTTATTATTTCTCGGATGTCTATGTCTCTGTCAAGCATGGTAAGGTTGTTTTCATTGTAATTTTCCGTTTTTTTATTACAGTGCGTTTCGTTGTATTTATTTCTGTATATGTCATTTTTAATTTCTTTTTCCACTTGTTTATTTTTCTTATTTGCTGTTCGTCTACTTTTTCAAGCTTATTACGACGTGTTTATTTATTTGTTTTGTCTATGTATCTTCAAGCTTGCTATCTACGTCACCAGCGAGAGTTATTAAAGAGGAAAGTTTAAAATACACTCATGTAACGCTTGAGGTAATATTATAATTTAACTTTTATTTTTATTTTTATTTTGGGGCCACGACTTATCATTACATATATTATGTTATCGCCTAAATGTATATTATTGTTACGGCCCGTGCAACAACTACTACTACTACTACTACTACTACTACTACTACTGCTACTACTACTACTGCAATTCCTCCTCCTACTACTACTACTACCATTCCTGCTACTTCTGTTACTGCTGCTGCTACTACTACTGCTATCACTACTACTACTACTACTACTACTACTGCTACTACTACTACTACTACTACGACTACTACTACTACTACTACTACTACTACTACTGATACTTCTTCTACTTCTACTACGACTAAGGCTACGGTTCCATATAAAAGTACTACCACTAACACCAACACCATCACCACCCCTAGCACCCTTATCAACAGGCCGCCTATATCCACCCAGGGGTTCACCTCCCGGCAATACCTCCAATCATTGCCTCCGGATCGCCAGGTAATATACTACAGCCCGCGCCGCGTACCCTCACACGCGTCACCTCCTACTGGGACCTGATGTCATCAAGAGCACGTTTTATATATAGAAGGAAGTCATACTGAAAGAACTCGCACTGCTTTGAATATAGAACGAACTTACATTAGCTGAACTCACACTGTTTTGTATATAGAATGAACTTACATTAGCTGAACTCACACTGTTTTGAATATAGAACGAGCTTACATCAGCTGAACCCACATTGTTTTGTATATAGAACGAACTTACATTAGCTGAACTCATACTGTTTTGTATATAGAAGGAACTTACATTAGCTGAACTCACACTGTTTTGTATATAGAACGAGCTTACATTAGCTGAAGTCACACTGTTTTGTATATAGAACGAACTTACATTAGCTGAACTCACACTGTTTTGTATATAGAACGAACTTACATTAACTGAACTCACACTGTTTTGTATATAGAACGAACTTACATTAGCTGAATTCACACTGTTTTGAATATAGAACGAACTTACATTAGCTGAACCCACACTGTTTTGTATATAGAACGAACTTACATTAGCTGAACTCACGCTGTTTTGAATATAGAACGAACTTACATTAGCTGAACTCACACTGTTTTGAATATAGAACGAACTTACATCAGCTGAACTCACACTGTTTTGAATATAGAACGAACTTACATTAACTGAACACACACTCCTGGAAGAATTTAAAATTTTATAGAGGCTACAATAAAATCAATATGACCGATGAAGATACGGCACGTCACAATGAACAAACTCACTGTCTTCTCTGTAAATACGGGTTTTTAAAAGGTAAAGGAGTAAAACATCCTGATCATGAAAAATCAGGAAACAACTACATTGTAGCTTATTGTAATAGATGCAACCTTCAAATGAAAAATCACAAATTGCAGCTCACTCTCATTGCACATAATGCGGATTACGAGATGTCGTTAATCCTGCGTGAATTAACGCTACCTGACTTAAAATCAAACTAAGACCAAAACATTCAGTTCACAAATACCATGAAGTCATCATAAATGACTTGAGATTTATTGACTCGTATGTCTTTATGTCTGGTTCACTCGCGGCTTTAGCGAACCAATTCATCAGCAATGGGAACGAACCCATATACACATAACATATGTTGAAAGATGTGCCAGCACCTGCGTTACCATTATTGATCAAAGGAAAGCAGGTTTTTTGTTATGACTATATGGATTCGATGGAACGACTTTCTGAAACACATCTTCCATCCCGCGAAGATTTTTTTCAATTCGCTTCAAAAAGCAGAACTTTCCGAAAGTGATTATAAACATGTTCAGAATGTTTGGAAAGTAGCTGGGTGTCAGAGCCTGAAGGACTATTTATTGCTTTATGTGAAAGTGGATGTTGGCCTTCTATGTGATGTCTTCCAAGAATGGAGAGGTATTTTGAAAACCCAGTGGAGGTTGGATATTGTAAATTATGTTAGCCTGCCAGGATTTGCCTATGACTCTTTTCTGTTAAAAACACAGCAGGAATTAGAGATGCTTAGTAGCCCAGACATATATCATTGCATGCAAACAAATGTGCGTGGGGGCTACACAAGTGTTGTGCGTCGTTTTGTACGCACTATTAACATCTACACGAACCCTCAGTTTAATCCAAAACATGATAGAAACACTTTCCTTTCATATCTTGACTTCAACAGTCTTTATCCCACTGTAATGCAGGAGAAGTTACCATGTGGAGATATGAGAAAACTAAATGAAACAGAAATGCAATGGTTTTTGAGCGGGGGGGGTTATGAAGAAGAAAACCGTCCAGCACCGTGTAAGAACATAAAACTGATTGGAACACATGCTGCTCAGGAGAAAATGCTGTTTGCTCTGCCCCTCCTTAAACTACTTATTCAACTAGGCCGGGTTGTTAAAAACGTGCATGCTATTTCTATGTTTAAGCAAAAGCACTTTCTTGCGGACTTCATTCAGGACAACATAGAGGCCCGCAAAAGTGCTACTTGCCCTATGAAGAAAATTGCAATCAAGTGTATTTCAAACAGCATTTTTGGTCGATTCCTGATGAACTCGGCCAAATATAGTGAAGACATAGATATTGTCATCAACCGCAAAAAGTTTTTGAAGCTGGTCCGAAGTCCTTACTTTAAAAGTGTTGTACCCCTCAATGATGGCCATGTAGTTGTAGTTCGCCATAAGAAATATTCACAGGTGAATCATCCAAACTACATTGGCTACTACATCCTAGAGCTGTCCAAGCTGCGACTATATGATTTTTTTTACAGTATCATGAAGGCTCATTACGGGGATCGTGTATAGTGTATTGTGACACTGATTCCTTAATAACGGAAATTGAAACTCCTGATTTATTAACAGAGTACTCGCAGGAACCCTTTAAAAGCTATATAGACGCAAGTAACTTTAGCTCCTCACATTCCTTGTACAACACAGACAACAAAGGCAAGCTCGGTTTTCTCAAGTCTGAAGTGAGGGAAAGAACCATCTCAGAATTTGTAGGTGTAAGACCAAAGTGCTACTCCATCCTGTTGGCAGACGGTGACCGGTTGAGTTCAGCTAAGAGCGTTCCAAAGTTCATAAAGAAAAAAATTGCTCATCAGTGATACAAAGACGTCCTATTCCAAAAGCAAACATTTACCTTTGGCTATCAGGGATTCACAGTGCGCAATGGACGAATGAGTACAGTAAAATATCCCAAGAGAGGGATATTTGTAGTTGAGAACAAAAGATACTACATTAGCACCTTGGAGTCAAGGTCTTACGGTCATCCCGATAATTCTACAGGGATAGAGGAGGAGGAGGAAGAGAAGGAGGAGGAGGAAGAGAAGGAGAAGGAGGAGGAGGAAGCCCAGATCATGACACTGTCAAACGAAGAAAATTTGGAGGAAGGTGAGTAGTAGGTATTGGTGACAGTGACGGGACCAAAATAATTCGCAAGCATGATCAAGAATTAGCAGCAGAAAAAATTACGTCGAAAAATATTATACGTCGAATTTGCCGGTCGGGGCACCCGGACGGGCTGCCAGCCAGCCGCGCGGGCAGCCAGCCGCCGAGGGGACCTCCCCACTACCCACCCGGGTAGTGGTGAAAAGCTACCCAAAGTGACCATTTCCCCCCCCCACCCCCCCCCACCCCCAAACCCCACCACCTTCCACGCCATCGTGTCTCCCCCTACCCCCGGAGGCCTGAGCGTCACCCTCCTGCCGGGGATTGGTTAAGGGCGTCCTTTCGCGCCGTGCCGGGGCGTCGCCCTCCTGCCGGGGATCGGTTAGCGCGAGCGGTGACTTGTTCGGGGGATCGGTTAGGGGCGTCCTTTCGCACCGTGCCGGGGCGTCCTTTCGCCCCAGTGCCGGGGGATCGGCCAGGGACCTCCTTTCGCGCCGTACCGGAGCGTCACCCTCCTGCCGGGGGATCGGTTAGGGGCGTCCTTTCGCCCCAGTGCCGGGGGATCGGTTAGGGGCGTCCTTTCGCACCGTGCCGGGGCGTCCTTTCGCCCCAGTGCCGGGGGATCGGGTAGGGGCGTCCTTTCGCACCGTACCGGGGCGTCACCCTCCTGCCGGGGGATCGGTCCTTTCGCACCGTGTCGGGGCGTCACCCTCCTGCCGGGGATCGGTTAGCGCGAGCGGTGACTTGTTGGGCGGAGGCCTGTGGCTACCTTTCCCCCTCCCTCTCCCTCTTCCCCTCCCGCTATTGATATTTTTTCCAGTTTGCCAGCATGTGTGTGCGTGTCCCCCTCTATGCCCCACCCCTCGCGAGCGGTGACTTGATGGTCAGTCTGAGGGTACCATTACCCCTCCCTCTCCCTCTACCCGCTATTGATTTTTTCAGTTTGTCAGCATATGCGTGTGTGTGTGTGTGTGCGTGTGTGTGTGTGTTACTGTTGATTTTCATATTGACTGGAGTTATATCGATTGTCTTTTCAGTGAGGGGGTAGGAACGGGATAAGTAGATTTTATACATTTTTATTGAAATATAGTGGAAAAAAATGGTATGACAAGTTATTATATTACCTTAATCTAGTCTATTTTATTTGTTCTTTCTTAATCAAGGCTAATTTGTTCTTTCTTAATCCAGACTAAATACATGCTAAGCCTAAAAACAAAAACACACAATCGCCATAAAAAAAAAAGACATATTACAAACTCACACCGTACAGGCTCAAAGAAATACAATGGAAACCCACCCATCCTACCCTTTTTTTTTTCCCTCCCCCAAAATAAATCCTAATTGAAAGAGACATATTACAAACTAATGTCGTACATGCCCAAAGACAGCCCATAAAAAGATGACAACACGAGTACATATACAAATGAAGAAAAAAAAATACACAACACAAGTACATATATATAAAAAATAATACACACAGAGCGAGTACATATATAAAAAAAAATGATTGTTAAGCACTAAATATAGGACTTTCATCAAGAACATTTATAATATTATTCACGTCCATGCTATGAGAAAAATTCAAAGAATTGAAAGCTGAAGGAAGGTCAGTGCTTGAGAAGATTTCATTTGTTTCGTCCGCACAAGCCGCATTGGAAGGGCCCGGTTGTGGCGCGAGATTTTTTTCAGCGGCCGCAGTTGCTGCACGCCGCGCTGGCGGGTCTTCAAAGACGAGTTTCTTGGTCACAGAGAGATTTTTTTTCATTGGTTTTCCCCGACCGTACGCCGCTGCTGAGGAGAAGAGACCCGCCTCACGTTTGGCCACCTGAAGTTTTTTTCTCCCAACTTTGTGGAGGCTCTTCTGAGACAGTCTTGGGTCCCGGTGTTCTTGCTGCTTCGGCAAATTATTCTTTGTCATTCTTCGCCGCCGTTCTTGTCCCCGGTCGCGATCTTGTCGTCTCTGGTGCGTCTCCTGCTGCTCGCTACGCCCCTGCTGCTGGAGCTGCCGCAACACTTCCGCCATATGCTGCATTTTTTTTTCCAGTCGTGATTGACGCATTTCATGATCTTTTTGCTGCAGACGACTTCGCCGCCGCTCTCGCGATTCAGCGCCCGACGGAGAGTCGAGACACACCATCACCGAAGCGTGTCTGTTGTTGTTGCCGTGGACTTATGAAAAGATAGAGAAACATTATTAGACAAAAAAAATCAATCTCTCTCTCTCTCTCTCTCTCTCTCTCTCTCTCTCTCTCTCTCTCTTGTAAGAATAAAAAAAATACTTACTATGCGTTACGCTGGCCGGTGGGTCGTTCTTCAGATGAGACACTGGTAATGGAGGTATCACATCCTTCAGAAGTCGCAGAAGTCCTTCCCCATGCACACGCCGCCCCATTTTACCGACACCTCCCAACGCGCCGCGGTTGTTGTTGCCCAATGACTCGCCCGTGATGTGTTCACCGGTAGACTTGGGAGTTTCTGGAACATCCCCCACCTCTCCACCACCAACATCCGCTGAAATGACAAGAAATATATATATTTTATTTTAAACACAATGAATAAGAAATACACACACACCAGCGCTTGTGCGCGCAGAAAAAAAAATACAAGAGGCGGATATCTCACCTCCGTTTCTGGGATGTGATGTGTTATCCACGGCTTCAGCTTGGGATGTGTTATCCATGGCTTCAACTTCTAATGCGGCTTGACCCATTATCTGATCGTCAACATCGTCAGCATGAAGAGTTGCAGCGGCAGCGTGGGGCTGTTGTTGTTGTTGTTGTTGTAAGTTCATGACGGCGAAGACTTCCTCCATGACGCTCCTCTCGCAACGTTAGGGGACTGACTAAGCTACCCGGGGTTATTTGGGGCATATGCGCACACTACCACAAGCCTTTTCTTCTTCCGAGGCTACCCCAGGTTATAGGGGACACGCCCACACATGTATGCAAACACGCGCGCACATGCCCAAAACCACAAGCCATTCTTCTTCCGAACAATAGGAAAGCGTGAACAAACTCACACCCACCCGGTCACGTCGCACGAAAAAAAAAACAGAATCCTGTTCTTAATAACTACATATAATTGCACACACACACGCCATAAATGAATAAGCTACATGCTACTTCTACATTTTTACACACACATACACATTATTATCATGTAACATTTAATAAGTTAGCCACATATCTTAGAAATACAATGCTTGTAAGTCAGTCCTTGACTAGATTGACAAAATGTTTTTATACATGGAGCATTTTAAACATTCTATAAGCATATGTTAACACCTTTCTGTCATTCTTCAAAAAATTTCCTAAATCATAATTATCTTTCAAAAACTGACTAGTCCTCTCTAAGCCTATTTTATTACATAAGTATACGAATTGTATGCAATACACGCCACACACCAGAGTTTTGTCCGACTGTAATCTTGCGGCAAGTTTAAAAACAGGATAATCTTTATGCTTATTTAAGAAACTTCGAAAGTACTTAGAATATAATGATGGGGTCAGGGCGTATGTGTCGAAGAAATATACACTTATCACTAACATAGAACACCACCCAGTGACCCATTTTCGAAGCTTGCGACGCGCCTAACACATTAGCAATAAAGACAATGGGCTTGTCTGACTCACTCCTTAGATTTAATTTCGCTACATCGTCAGCGGGAAGACAGCCTAAGAAATATATATTATTGTGATAAAGTCTTCCTTGTAGAGCTTTCATAATTTGTTGATTATTCATTATGCTCTAGTGTCGCAAGACACGTGCCTCTCCGAGTTGATTGACAACACTCCCTTTGTATCCCCAAAACAGATAATTACTAAATTTTCATCCAAGCCTTTTTTAAGCTGAAGACTTATGCGTAAGTTTCCACTGTGTTCAAGAGGCACTGTGCCTAGTATGTCTTCCGGTAACAAACTAAAAACAAACACTGTCCTTCCTTTCCTAAAGCTATCGTAATCAAGCAAAGTGTCATTTTCTACTCCTAAACTATCTAAAATATCATAATAGACTCGCGTACACTCGTGGGGAAAAGAAACCGTATTTTTATACATATTCATACCATTGACAGAGACTGTTAGTTCAGACAAATCAGCATTCTTGAAATACAAGCCATTTTTATTATATACACCCGAAAAGGCCCTCATGTCAGCCATAACGATATATAAACGCTCTGGAATGACATTTCCCCACGGTTGGTCACAGACAATACTTGTCTGCTGTTTGCCGAGAACCAGAGATTTATATAACGTCTTGTTAAATATTGTGCGCGTTATTTTTCCTGTCTCTAATTCTTTATTTAATGCAAGCAATGCTGACGGATAGGGTTGGAGTCTGGTGACCCAAAGTTTAGCAAAATCAATATGGGCACTCACAGCACTCCCATCGCCGTCAGTGTTCAAATACCAAGCTTCGTTAGCTAACTCAAGCCTTATTCTCAATGGGATGTCGTCGCATAAATACTGATCACAAGAAGTAATGTCCGACATTAATGGGAAGGTGAGATGAAGACCGTGATCTTTGATATCTTTTAAATGTCTCTTGTATTTGCTCCCAAGGCTAGTGAAGTATGCGGCGTCATAGGTTTCAGCTACGCCTGCTCCACCCGACCTGTTATCTTTGAGGAGGTTTCCTATTTCTCCGAATGATTTGAGTTTTAACGTGGAGAAGGTGGTGAGCATTTTTAGGAATGACCAGTAATTAAAGTATGGGTTACTTTCAACCATTTGATCGCCTACATACACCTGAATTGATTTGAACATGGTATTAACAGTGCCATTGCAGAATTCGACATTGACAGCCTCCTCGACTTTTGTTTGTCCATCAGCTTGAGTGACACTTAATTTCAACTCAAGAATTAATTTAGCAAGATCGATAAATGCCCCTTCACCCCGGCACGCGGAACTCTAGGTACTTATCTTTTAACCGGGCGTGGCTGGACAAATTTACAGGTAAAATGTCGACAAGAGTTTTAGACGCAATAGAGCTCTCAACCTGGCGTTGTCTGTTGATTCTAGGGAATTCGTCAACCACACTGAGCGCATAATCAGAAATCGGAACGGAGGGAGCGGCGGAGGCCATGCTGTTGTCGCTTTCGTCGCCCGCTATATACTAATGGAGACACTGGTCGCGGGAGCGGGCGACGTGCTAACTTGATAAGAGACCACTCGCTAAAAAAAATGGCAAGCCCACGCGCGCGCGCGGGTCAGAATGTTCCCACCTTCCCCTTTTTTTTTTTTTCATGAGTGTCCACCGCACCTCCACATTACTAAATTATATCAAACACATCGCTGTTCTTTCTCTTGCAACCACTTTTCCTTTTATTATTTTTTTTCTTCTTCTTGTTTCGCGAGGTAACTCTTCTTTTTTTCCTCCTTTAATAATTCTAGCACCTACGTCACTTAAGGCTTCAATACCTCTTTTCTTTAAAGCGCCTCTCACACTTCTTTGTCCACTGCTCACATCCTGGATAACATCTTGAGTAAACTTAAGCGCTGAGGGCTTAACGGTTCTGAATAGAAAGGGCATTACACTCTTGGCTAGGTTTGCGAGCGTACTAAAAATACCGCCACCTCTTTGATGTAGTCTTGCAGGATGGGCGAAATGCACAGTTCGAATATTGCCAAAACCACCCCCCACCTGATGTGGAAAGCTACTCAAAAGACTTGAAAATTCACCCTCCGTAGGCGGAAGAAACACTGTTCGCGACGATGAATGCATGACCATTAGTTAAAAAAAAAACATAAAACGTCATTTTTATAGCTACACAGTGGTTTGTGTCTGTCGCCCATCCCCGGCAGTTGAGGCTTTCGCGGGGAGATTCTTCGTCCCCTCTTCCTGCCCCAAGAGCATTACCTTAACGTTATTCAAATCTAGTTGGTGGGCAAAAGATCTTAGCTCCTTCAAGTAGGCCACGTTCCATTCATGATCCATCTTTCCCCTTCGTCCTACGCCGGTAGGAAAAATTACTTTTCGAATGTTTTTTTCTGCTTTACATAATCACCAAGCTCATTGAGGCAACATTTAAAATTATCGCGTCTGCTTTGCTTGGTGTCCGACATTAAACCGTTCACATAATGCATATCTCTGCTGGTTTCAATAAAATATCTTGACACGTCATTATATTCTACAGATTCACCCTTAAAAATTTGAGTCACCATACCCCCCACATGGGTATATTTTGATGCCGTGGGTGGTTCCTTCACTCCCAGCGACCCCACATTCGGTCTGTCACTCCAAACGACTCTGTTCAAATTATAAAGTTGTTTTCGATTTTCAAAGAGATTAGCATAGCCATACACTTCAGCCAAGTCCTTGGCTATACCGCTAAGTTTAAAACTGCTGGCGTTGATGGTGGTTACTAAACACACACTGTCGTCAATGAACTGGCGATCGGTCATTCGCCCCTTCACAGGAATGATGAGATAATCTGACATGTTTATAGAAAAAAAATATATATATCAATTCTCGCTCTTACGCACGATGTCTCCCTGTCCCGCGAGGTCACGCAAGTGTCTATATCCCACCCCAAAACAAAGCCTTTTTATATGCGATAATTCTCCCACGTCATACCCGGCATCCGCGCGGGGGCGGAGAAAGAAGGCGTGGGGCGTGGCTTTGCCCGAATTGGGGCACTTCTCCTTCCTCCTCCTCCTCCTCCAAACAGTTGCTTCCTTACCTTATTATTGCGTATAAATGAGGGATCTAAGTTTGTGTTGTGGAAAAGCATTTTAATAAATGGTATATCATCAGCTTTGAAGCCTAATTTGCTGTTGACGTCACTTAAGGTTTGCAATATATCAATGACGTTAAAATTATTAATGGGGCTCAAAAGATTTCCGTTTGTATCCCATGTAATTCCTGGAGTATGTTTCATGAGAGCTAAGAAAGCTTTGGCATAATCCCTTTGAGCTGCTTTCATTCTTACATCAATCCTGTTATCTATGGCAGGTTTCGAATCGATAGTATTGGTGGGGAACGTCGTGCGAGGACCTATGGCCGCTATATATGGCGGGTGGTTGTTTGGGGTTAATACATCTTGCAGCGCGCGTCTCTTTATATTTTTTAATGCAGTTGACGCCTTGACCGTCGAACCCGACAACGGTTTCCGCACTCTCTTTTCTTTTTTTTCCTCATCCGTCTTTCTGTTTCGTTTTATGTTACGGCTCCCCGTAGAAGACTTGAGTAAAAATTGTTCTGCTGTTGATTTCGGGATGAGACAATATTCCTTCATTTTGTTAAAAGACCCGTTATGACGCTAGCTGCCTGAGGTAACAGCACAGAGAGTATAGCACCACCCCGCTGTGTTCGCAGTAGTTTTTTTTTTTTTGTGTGTGTGTATTTACCCCCTTGTTGGCGAGTTTCCTTATGTGTTTTTTATATTTGTTCAGGGATTTCACAATCTTTGTATTTCGCGTAAGATTAGTTTTTAGGAAATTTAGAAACACTTCTGACAAGCAATCTATATGTTTCTTGTTCAACACTGCAATTACTTTTTTCCGCTTGTCGGGGGAGAGTTTAGCCAACAACAAAACAAGATCCTTGTGAACAAAGGCGAGGGGAGGTGCTTTTTTTTTTCTTCTTGTTGGTGAATTCGAGGTCATTAGGAAATATCTTGAGCGTCTATCCAACAGTCTTGACTCGGATCATAACCCAACCAAGATACAAAAAATTGTTTGCGACCGTTCACCACTCTCGATTTTTTTATGATGATGGGGAAAACGTCCGGTAGCTGAACTTTGATAAGCTCCTCTTTGTAAAACAAGCCTTGGATGGGTTGATTGGATAAATCTTGCAAGGTATAACCCAATGGGGATTGTCGATAATCCACGCTTGCAATTTTAAATATTTCTTCTGTGTTTTGGATATGAAAGCCTCGGTTAAATTTAGAAGCTTTATCCGCGCCCACGAGTCGAACGTAGTCCCCGATGTTCAGCACACGACTGGCTTTACCTTGACGCTTTTCTCTGTTTTTATAATTATGCATTTTCTTAAACTGACGAATGATTCCTCGCAGGTTCTTCATGGCATGTACTTCGGCTGGGGGTTTTCCTAGACGTGCGTGAGGCGTGCGGTTATAGCTCTCGAGTACCTTCTGCAAGATGGAAATATACTCGAGTTTATTGTGAGCTGTCATATACCTATATATTCGACCTTTCAGAGTTCTGATAAATCGCTCAGCAAGGCTGCTTTTTATCTCTTGGGAGTAAACGCTGTACATTTTTATGTCTTTACTTTGCAAATAGGTTTGAAGTGGACGATTATAGAACTCTTTGCCTCGGTCAACACAGAGCCTAGAGACCCCACTGAAAGCAGCGTCTTCCTCTAGCAATGTCTTCATTGCCATTACCATCGATTTTGCATCTTTACGTTTAAGAGGCAGGGCTTTGGCGTACCTTGAAAATGTATCAACGCAGACTAAGATGTAATTATGACCTCCATTAAAGCGGGACAATTCTTTCATGTCCGCGAGATCTGCTGCTATGATAACTCGCGGTTTGGGACTGAGAATAGCTCGTCGCTTAAACTTATGGGGTTGTATCTTATGTAATGTGTGTGTTCTGCAACCTTCCATAAACTGTTCAACATCGCGCATAGAAACGCTGGGTTCAATGGCTCTCGCTGCTAAAAATAAAGGCCTCACTCCACTTAAGCCTCCAGGTACTTGAGGGTCTTCATAAAGTGACTTTAAAAGACGTGTCTTGGATGGGGCTAGCATATCGCTCACTCTCTCCACGAGTACACAACCTCACAGGAGCCGTCGTTCGCTATATTTGATCTCAGTGATAGGACCTCGGGGGTAGTTATGCAGACGTCAGCCAGCAGATAGCCGTAAGGTTTTCCCGCAACAGCTCGCTTGTAGATACTGAGAAATGCCTTGGCTCTGTCACGACCAAACAATTGACGACCTAGAAGTTCAATTTGACCAAGATCTCTTTGTTTAAGTTTAAATAAGTTCTGAGAAATGAGTATGGAGCTAAGGCCAAGATGTCTGCCTTTAATAAAAACATTGGCGACGCTTTCATCATTGGCAGCGCGTAAAAAGTTATCGTCATATACTACTAACATAGATTTATTTTTCTGACAGAGATCAATTTCCTGTTCTGGGTCTATAATGTCCTTACTAAGTATTACTTTATTTTGCAGCTCTGGCAAGTCTTGAATGGGATGATGTGTTGCACCGCAAATAAGAACTCGATAGAATTTGTCACAATATTTCCGCACAAGTCGCGTCACTAGCTGTGTTTTCCCAGATCCTGACGCACCGGCCACAAATATCCTCCCTCCTCGCTCGCGGGGAAATAAATCGATAAGGTCTTCCCCATAACACTCTTCCATGGCAAAAGTCTCGCCATGAGTGAGCGTTTTTTTGCTGGCCCACTGATTTTAAAAGAGAGGGTGGGTGGGTGTAATGTGCAAGACGATCGTGGCCGAGCGGTTTTCTTCAAAGTATATTTTTCGTCCATACTGATCCGTCACCACTACCGCCACTGAATCTATAGCGTTCTTCGCCAACTTTTTATACAGAGGTCTTTGCACTGAGTAATAAGTGTTACTCCCACCGTAAGGGAGAGTGGCTAAAATGTTCACAGTTTGTCTAGCAAATCGCGTGGGCTGGATTATGTCGCAATAGAGGTGGAGATAGTCCACGTCGGCGTGGGGGTCTGGCGGGAAATCGGCATTTACCTGGCGAAGCGAGTAATGTGACTCCTCATCCGTGACGAATATATCATAGTAATGATTAGGAATAAATCCAAGAATAGCCGCCAATCTGGGCTTAAATAACAAACTTATTTTGCAATAATTTAGATTACCGCAGCCATCTATAGAGCGTTTGTGGTAGCATACAAAATTTTTGGTCCAACTCAGTATTCCGCCTTCTCCATCAAAATAATCCTTGTAATTTGTAAACCCAAACACTCCATTTAAAATAGCTTGCCAGTATGTATTTCGGTCAGCCACAATTGCGCTTATTTGCTTGCTCGTTATATTTTTCGAGGGAGACAGCGAGTACCGCAACTGTTTTCCTGAGGTGTCATTGAGCGTTTCTGTGTAAACTTCCACTATGGCTTCTTTGTCTTCTCGATGGAGGGTGTATACTTCTCTAGGAATAAAAATACCGTGTAAATTTAACGGTATGATTTCATTTTTAAATGAACCTGGCACGTTGTCGGGATAAAGATCGCGACTGCCTAGGCTACTAAGGTATATTATATGTTCGTCCGCGCTCGTCATGTTTGCGATAAAGACTGAGCTTGTTATGGTTTAGGCTTTAGCTTTTAAGTAACAGATCAATGATTGCTTTTAGCGCGAGCTCTGTCGCCGTTACAGCCACTCGAGTGAGCTCCTTTGTCTGAAACCCAGCCCGGTGGGGGAGGGAATCTCCATGCCATTCTCGGGGGTGGGGAGGGTGAGGATAAAGGCGACCGTGGAGATGATGTTGACGCTGCTGGTAGCTGGCGCGATGGGAAGACATTGGTTTCTCTCCTCTTTCTTTTGTTTGATCGATTAACGTTCTCTACGTTGTATTTCCTATATCTTTTTCTCCATAGATTACACGCCACTGGTCTAGTTCCATGACTATACACACCCTCATCACCACTTTCACTTAAAGTATCCCCGACAACATTATGAGTAGTACTACTAGTAGTAGTAGTAGTAGTAGTAGCAGTAGTGGCAGTAGTGGCTCAACTAGTAGAAGCAGTTTGAGATATCCTTCGCATTTGACGCAGATTCTCAGGTAAATCAGGGTGGCCATAATCTCTCGTAAAAACACGAGAAGGATTACCCGGCATGCTGTCATCAGAGAGCAGATGCACTCTTTTTGTTGTCTAATGCGCTTAAAGTCGCCTTCTCAATGGAGGTAGTGCATACCTGACCTTTGAGGGTGCGGATGCAATAGAGGCGTGCCTCATCCACCCCCGCCCCTTGCAGTACCTGTCTGTATTTTTCATGATTATAGTTTCTCAAACTATAGTGAGGTACCCCTTTAGCTTTTTTATTTCTGCATCCTCGCCGCTTGAGGGATCATGCAATTTGATAGAGTACATCTTAGGTTTCAGGCAAAGCACTTCCTTTATATGGGCCGCGCCCACTTCTGACTTGACATACCCCGCTTGACCTTTCTTGGAAGTGTCATAGGCGGGGTGGGTGGTGGGGAAGTTACTAAAATCCATTATGGATTTTATGAGTGGAAGCTAATAAAATTCACTAATGTCTTGGAAGTTAGAGATGCATATGGTGGCCGAATCTGTGTCGCCGTAAATATATGAGACATTCTCTGCGCCACAGGCTTTTCGAATTGTGTGGTAATAGAAGTCGTACATTTCAGCCTTAGAAAGCTCCAAAATCTGATGTGTGAGTTTGTAATATGTCTTTTTGGTGAAAAGCTACCCAAAGTGACCATTTCCCCCCCACCCCACCCCCCCACCCAAAACCCCACCACCTTCCACGCCATCGTGTCTCCCCCTACCCCCCGGAGGCCTGAGCGTCACCCTCCTGCCGGGGATTGGTTAGGGGCGTCCTTTCGCGCCGTGCCGGGGCGTCGCCCTCCTGCCGGGGATCGGTTAGCGCGAGCGGTGACTTGTTCGGGGGATCGGTTAGGGGCGTCCTTTCGCACCGTGCCGGGGCGTCCTTTCGCCCCAGTGCCGGGGGATCGGGTAGGGGCCTCCTTTCGCACCGTACCGGGGCGTCACTCTCCTGCCGGGGGATCGGTTAGGGGCGTCCGAGCTCAAAGGAGCTCCCTTGACCTTCCAAAGGACGATGAACAGCATTTTTGGGGACTTGCTGGACAACTCTGTCTATGTGGATTTAGACGACATCATCATATCAAGTAAGGACGTGCATGCACACATGGAAACACTAAAAGCAGTCCTACACAGACTTCAAGAGGTCGGATTAAAGCTCAAAATCACCAAATGTGAATTCTTAAGGGGACCGGCTGGTTGCCGAGGCCAAAATTCGAGAAATTTACCAAATTCTGGCAACACCGGATTTCACCACCTTACAGCATAGTATATCGACTGGGTAGTGTAAATTTGCCATCCGATATCTCTAAGTGCCTCAAAAATGGCCTTATTTCAACCTAATGCGGGTCGATTTTGGCCCGGCTGGGCACCGAGCGTAGTAGTGACCCGTGATTGACCTCCATATAGCGAAAGAATTGCGTAAATTGCTTTATTTTCAATGAAATCACATGTATGTGTAATTATTCAGCTGTAGGTATCTGGCAACCCTCACACACCAGACCTTCCTACAAGGAGGGAGAGACTGATTAGTCGACTGAAAGCTGTAGTCGAGAGCTGTCATGCGGCGCCCTCCCGCATCTCACTTCCATCACTCTACCTTGTTCGAGTCTCTTTTTTGGCTGTTATCTGTTGCCATACATTGCATACGGCACACCAAGACTCAAGATGGGCAGATTTAGCAAGAGTAAGGCTGCGAATCTACGCAATCTTCGTCTTGGTGGAAGGCTCCCTGCCCCGCCTCGCGCCTCCACACAACCACCACCGCCCCTGCCTGTACTTCCACCACCACCACTGCCTGTATCTCCACCACAGCCTGCCGTTAACACTTCCTCTGCAGCTCCCAGCACTTCACCACCTCCAAGGACCTCCTCACCACCTCCTAGCACTTCCTCAGCACCTACACCAGCTGCGAAGCACTCGCTAGATATAAGGAGGGAACTGATGAAGGACTCCTTGCCTACCTCGCCAAAAGACAACACCAACAACTACATTGGTTGTATAGAGAGCCTCCAAGAGCTCCTTGTCGAGGCTGTATGTAGACACTGCCTCAGCCCTTTCACCCACAACATTTCCCCGAACTCCCTCAGTACAAGTCTCGAGGTTGGCTGTACATCCTGCACCTATGTGAAGCACCTGGGCGACCGTACAACACACACTGTAGGAGGCCAGGCTTCGAAACTGAGGGAGAACAATACCAAAATTGTTCACGAGGCCATCAACAACAACCTTGGCAGAGCGGGGATCAACAGGATTGTCTCCACCCTGGGATTCGAGCCCTTCACCGAGGGAAAGTTCACAGGACACTCACACTGGCTGTACAAGGAGATGGATGTTTACTTTGCTGCTCGTCGCCAGGAGTGTATTGCTGGTGTGAGGCGATTTTATGCTAAGTCTGACATCCTCCCTGACCCTACCAACGACCTCCTTGACATCGTGGTGTCGTATGACGGCACCTGGATGACCAGGGGCCACACCAGTCACATCGGTGTCGGGATTGTCATAGAGGTTGATACTGGCATGGTCATAGACTTCGAGGTCCTGTTGAACTTTTGCCAGGTGTGCCACGCCAGGGAGAAGAAGAAGCTGCCCTTCACACCTGAGTGGCAGCAGGCACACTCCCCCAGCTGTAACAAGAACTACAACGGTACTGCCTCTGCCATGGAGAGTGAAGCTGCCTGTCGTCTATGGAGACGTAGTACTACTCTGGGACTACGTTACACTACCTTCGTAGGCGACGGGGATTCAAGCACCTACAAGGCAGTGAAGGACCTCAATCCCTACGACGTGCCAGTGTTGAAGGAGGAGTGTGTCAACCACGTGAGTAAAAGGCTTGGCACACGCCTCCGGAAGTTGAAGAAGGAGCTCAGCACGTCAATCACCACCAAAACAGGGAAGGAGGTCCGCCGTAGTGTGTTGGGCGGTGCTGGCCAGCTGACCGATAAGGTCATTGACACCATGACCAGCTACTACGGTCGAGCAGTGAGAGGAGACCCCAAGAAGCCCTACAGCGACACCAACGAGATGTCAAAAGCCATCTGGGCTTCTTATCTTCACGCCATCTCGACAGATGAGGAGCCCCGCCATCACTTATGCCCTGCTTCAGCTGACTCCTGGTGCTTCTACAGGAGGGCGGAGTTCAACCCTGATGAACCCCGTCGTAAGCACAGTGAGAAGCCTGGCTATTTCACCAAAATCCCCAAGAAGAACCGCATCCACATAGCCAACGTGTACGACGACCTCACGTCTCGCGACCTTCTCAGCAAATCCAACTATGTAAAATTCTTTGACTATTTGAATTCTAAAGTGGAGCACATCTTGACCCACTCTCCCTTCGCTGAAATCTCCATCCTAGGAGATTTCAATGTTCACCACCAGCTTTGGCTCTCTCACTGACCATCCTGGTGAACAAGCCTACAGCTTTGCTATCCTCAACGACCTAGAGCAGTTGGTCCAGCACCCTACACGTATTCCCGACCGTCTTGGAGACCGGCCCAACATTCTAGACCTCTTCCTTACCTCAAACCCTTCTGCTTATTCTGCCAAACTGTTCTCTCCGTTGGGCTCCTCCGATCACAATCTTATTTCTGCATCCTGTCCTATCGCTCCTGTACACCCTCTGGACCCACCGAAAAGGCTATGCTTCTGGCATTTTGCTTCAGCTCGGTGGGACGACCTGAGGATGTACTTTTCCGATTTCCCGTGGAATGATTATTGCTTCCAGGATAGAGACCCCTCTGTGTGTGCTCAGCGCATCACAGAGGTGATTGTCTCTGGAATGGAGGCATACATTCCTCGTTCTTTCTCTACTCCTCACGCTAAAAAGCCTTGGTTTAATCACACTGTTCTCGTGCTGTCAATGATAGAGAGGCAGCTCACAAAAGGTACCAGAGCCTTCAAACTAATGCTAATTATGAACTTAACATTTCTGCCCGAAATCGTGCCAAATCTATTCTCCGACTAACCAAAAATTCTTTCATTAATAGAAAATGTCAAAACCTTGCTTTCTCTAACTCTTCCCGTGACTTCTGGCATCTAGCCAAAAACATCTCCTCCAACTTCACTTCTTCATCTTTCCCTCCACTCTTCAGTCCTGACGGCAACACTGCCGTCTCATCTATCTCTAAGGCTGAACTCTTCTCTCAAACTTTTTCTAAAAACTCCACTCTGGACGATTCTGGGCATATTCCTCCTACTCATCCCCCCTCTGACTCCTTTATGCCTGTTATAAAGATTCTTCAAAATGATGTTTTCTATGCCCTCTCTGGCCTCAATCCTCAGAAGGCTTATGGACCTGATGGAGTGCCTCCTATTGTCCTTAAAAACTGTGCCACCGTGCTGTCACCCTGCCTGGTCAAACTCTTTCGCCTCTGCCTGTCAACATCTACCTTTCCTTCTTGCTGGAAGTATGGCTTCATACAGCCTGTGCCTAAGAAGGGTGACCGCTCGAATCCCTCAAACTACCGTCCTATAGCTTTACTACTACCCTCCTACGGTTTCTATCCTTCTCTCTGTACCTTTATCTCCAGTTTCCTTTCTGACCGTTCTATTTCTGCCGTGGTAGACGGTCACTGTTCTTCCCCTAAATCTATTAACAGTGGTGTCCCACAGGGTTCTGTCCTATCTCCCACTCTTTTTCTGTTGTTCATTGATGATCTTCTTTCCAAAACGAACTGTCCTATCCATTCCTACGCCGATGATTCCACTCTGCATTACTCAACTTCTTTTAATAGAAGACCCACCCTACAGGAACTTAACGACTCAAGGCTGGAGGCTGCAGAACGCTTAGCCTCAGCCCTTACTATTATTTCCGATTGGGGCAAGAAGAACCTGGTGTCCTTCAACGCCTCAAAAACACAGTTTCTCCACCTATCCACTCGACACAATCTTCCAAACAACTATCCCCTATTCTTTGACAACACCCAGCTATCACCTTCTTCAACACTAAACATCCTCGGTCTATCCTTAACTCAAAATCTCAACTGGAAACTTCATATCTCATCTCTTACTAAATCAGCTTCCTCGAGGTTGGGCGTTCTGTACCGTCTTCGCCAGTTCTTCTCCCCATCACAGTTGCTGTCCATATACAGGGGCCTTGTCCGCCCTCGTATGGAGTATGCATATCATGTGTGGGGGGGCTCCACTCACACAGCTCTTCTGGACAGAGTGGAGGCTAAGGCTCTTCGTCTTATCAGCTCTCCTCCTCATACTGATAGTCTTCTACCTCTTAAATTCCGCCTCAATGTTGCCTCTCTTTCTATCTTCTATCGATATTTCCACGCTGACTGCTCTTCTGAACTTGCTAACTGCATGCCTCCCCCCCTCCCGCGGCCCCGCTGCACTCGACTCTCTACTCATGCTCATCCCTATACTGTCCAAACCCCTTATGCAAGAGTTAACCAGCATCTTCACTCTTTCATCCCTCACACTGGTAAACTCTGGAACAATCTTCCTTCATCTGTATTTCCTCCTGCCTACGACTTGAACTCTTTCAAGAGGAGGGTATCAGGACATCTCTCCTCCCGTATTTGATCTTGTTTTCGGCCACCTCTTTTGTTTCTTTTTTAGGAGCAGCGAGTAGCGGGCTTTTTTTTTATTATTGTTTTCTTTTTGTGTGTGCCCTTGAGCTGCCTCCTTTGTTGTAAAAAAAAAAAATCCGCACAGTGGACGACAAAATAAAAACTATTGCCGAGTTCCCTCAACCAACGTCTACACACAAGGTACGGTCTTTCTTGGGTGTCGCAGGTTATTACAGGCCTTTCATAAAGGACTTCGCAGCACGCGCGAGTCCCCTGACCCATCTATTAAAGAAAGACGTACCATTTCAGTGGCTCCCAGCTCAACAAACAAGCTTTGAGGATTTAAAGAAAGCGCTTACACAGGCTCCGGTCCTTGTCTTTCCGGATTTCAAGGACCCCTTTCAGCTTTGTACCGACGCTTCGGCTAGTGGACTGGGAGCCGCTCTTATGCAAACAGATAAGTCCGGCAAAAAGCATGTAATAGCGTTCGCCAGTCGAGTACTAACAGCTCCGGAAAAGAACTATTCTGTTACCCACCTAGAGGCTCTTGCCATTGTGTGGGCTCTGAAGCATTTTCGAGACATAGTGATGGGGTACAAAATTGTGGTGTACACGGACCACGCGGCCATAACTGATCTTTTCAAGGGAAAAAACCTACACGGTCGTCTGGCAAGATGGTTCTTAACGATCCAAGCATACAATCCGGAGATAAAATATATCACCGGGAAAACAAATGTGGTCGCAGATGCCTTATCTCGAAATATTCCGATAGGCGCAATTACCATCCCAGAGGTCATCCACAACTTCACTTCACCTGAGCTACACACTGCTCAGCGAGACCACCCGATGTGGAAGAGGTTAATTTACGCCCTAGAGTTGGGAGACGAAACAGACCTTCCTGAATTGCCAGTTCCCTTTTCACAATTCTTCCTATCAGAGGACAACCTCCTTTGTAGGTCATGGCCAACCATAATTGTACTTATAGAACAAATGGTCATCCCAGACAAATACGTCCCCGTGACGCTTAAGCTGGTCCATGACACACCCATTACGGGTCACTCAGGAAGGGACAAGACACTATCTGTCACCAGACGAAAATTCTACTGGCCAACATTACGGGTTGATGTAGAAAAATATGTCGCTCATTGCGTCGTTTGTGCTAAGCACAAGGGGTCCGTAAAAGGGCCAGCACCTATGTTGCAATACCCAGTACCAGAGGCGTCATGGGATGTTGTTAATATAGACTTATTACAGCTCCCCCAGAGCCAACATGGTTCGCGCTACTTATTGGTGTGCGTCGACCAGTTCTCTAGGTTTCTAGTTCTAGCGCCTCTCAAGGACAAGACAGCCACACGCGTGGCCCATGCCCCCGTGACTCACGTGTTGTGTCCAGATTCGTCTCCTCGAATTCTTTTGAGTGACAATGGCACCGAGCTTAGGAACACAGTCCTGAGCGAAATATGCGCTCAGTTTAATATCACGCAATCCTTCATCACAGCTTACCACCCAGCTGCTAATGGGTTGGCGGAGAGGGCTAATAGGAAAATCTTACAGGTCCTCAGGCCTATCGTGAACGATCTCCACGATAACTGAGAGGATTGGCTACCGCATATAGCCGCTTCCATAAATACGTCGGTAAACGACTCTACGGGGAAGTCTCCCTACTACATCTTATATGGGGTGGAGAAACGTCTTCCGTACGACGTCCTAACAAAACCACAACAACCTTTCTACAACATTGATAGGTATGCACAACAGCAGATGCATATGTTTTCCAAGATACACTCAGAGGTTAGGTGTACGTTAAAAGCTACAAAGGTTGTAATGATGTCAAAACAACACAAACAGGCCGTCCCGGTGAAATTAAAAGAGGGTGACACAGTCATGATTAAGCAAGCGGAAAGGAGTTCGAAACTGGGGGCTAAATTTGTGGGTCCTTACCGAGTTGTTCGGAATGTCAGGGGAAATAGATTCGAGGTTCTGGAGTCAAATAGTGGAGTCAGTCTAGAAGTTCACAGTGATCGTCTGAAAGTAATTCCCTCACCTTTGGACCTTGATATTGGTAATTCCCCTTCAGAGTCATATGTTCAACAAGATAATCCCAACATCCATAGCTATACCTTGAGACCACGGGTTTAAATACTTCATTCCCACCACTTCCAGATCATGATGGTGCGTTTTCTGATCATCCTGTTGTACCTCGGCTCCCTGCTTGCAACGACACCCATCCACCTGAAGCCTGGCGCCCTCACGGCACACATAGGAGAGGTCTTCCTCATAGAAGATGTGCTCCTCGTAAAATATCCATATACTTCCTTGACCAACACCACAGACACAATCAGGATAGTCTCAGAAAAAACTACTCGGCATGGCAGACGCCATACGGGCTACCAAGACTAGGGAATTAAAGGAACCGTCTAGTACCAACTCTCTGAATCTTTTTCAACTACTGGAGGATAGGAGTCTGTTCTTACGGGGAAAAGTTGATGAGGTAGACATGGATTATAGTTTTCACTCAGTTCACTCTCGGGTAAAGAGGGGGTTGCTCAACATCGTTGGGTCCGCCTCAAAGTTCCTCTTCGGTGCGGCAACCGACGAGGACGTGCGCGATTTGCGGGACCACTACGCTCATGTACTTTCCTTTGCTGACCGAAATCGCAGAGTGATCAATGCCAATTGTAAGAAACTTGCGCGATTGCATACTCACATTGAGGAACTGCTAGAGCAAACTAATAAGATGGTAGAAGTTATCAACATAGTTGTCAAGCAGATCGACCAGGTGAATCAGTTTCTCCTCCTAGATCAGGCCTTGCATGTACTGGAAAACGTCATTAACTCTGTCGCAACGGCAAATCAGCAGGTCATTAGCAGCATGGTGGATGCAGCGCACGGTAGAGTCACAATGCAAGATGGCGCCACTATAAACACTCGCCTGCGCCAGAACGGGCTTGGCCAACCATCAGGCCCCACCTGGAAGAAGCCTTGGGCCGACCATCAGGCCCCACGAGGAAGATGCCTACCGGCGCAACAGGCAACGACGTAAAAAAAAAAAAAAAAAAAAAAAAAAAAAACTGCCTTGTTCCCTCTACACGATTTGAGAACGACTATCCATATCGGATACCAAAATTATAGTCTCACGCCTTTATTCAACCCAGACATGAGTCAATATTTTTACCCCTTGATTGAGTCCAGCCTAACCCCCGATGCCATAATCATTCATGTTCCATTTCAGACGGCGGACGTGTTTGAGGCACACGAAATTGTCCCATTCCCCTTTTCAGCTAAGGACAGTGTGTTAGCCCTGCACACGTCCCCGTCTCTTGTTCTAATCGCGAAGGATTTCGCTCTGTATTCACCGGGAAGCTACTCACTCTTGCAATATTGCAAGGAGACGGTCTTCAGGCGATTCTATTGCTCTGCGTCTCTTTTTGCTCTCCTACCAGTTCGGGGAGGGGTGTGCGAGATCGCCCTCACCTGGGTTAACGCGTCTGTCGCCCTTTCCCTGTGCCCTTACAAGCAACTACCCCCAACACCTGTTTTCCATAAGAACTTTCAGGGTCTGCATTATTTTTATTTCCCTCAGTCCTTCTATGTGTCAGTAATCTGCCCGGAGGGTACCACTTATCAACGGGTTACTGGTCACTATGCCATAGCGGAAGCATGCTATATCCGCTCCACTAACATAACAACGTACCCGTCCCGGATCCGTCTGGTTTTCACGGCCAATATTTCTCATCGAGTGTTTCCTCTACGGTCTCTAGATAACATTCGCTTCTCCAGCATCTCTTATGTGACTAATTCCCTTAATTCATTATCTTTCGCAAACGAAACAGAGTTTGCGGAAACCCTGGAGGAAACGCTGCCTGAGTACTTGCACCTCCCCTACTTGTACCCTGGAATTTTTGTGCCAATGTTTCTGATGTTCGTCTGTCTCGTCGTCATGTGCTACCTTATTAGGAGGAACTCTGTCCTGCACGATTATTTGGTTGTGCAGACGAGGCGACTCGATGCAGGGAGGCCACTGGCTAGGTAGTTTTTTTTTTTTTTTTTCTCCTCGCGCAAGAAACCAGCAAGAACTGTGTCATTTCTCCTGCTCCTATATCTTAACATTGTCCTGTGTTTCACCACTACATTTTTTTTAGGAGCTAGATGAACGTTTCTTTGTCTGTAACTATGCCCGTTGATAGCTACTTATACATGTGTCCTTATATTTATCTTTTGTGAGATTTCTTATGATTCATGTCACACATGTTGTGTTTTACCTCTCCCTATTTATATTATTACTACACAAATGTTCTTATGTAGCCAGTGTTTTATTGTAAGTGTATCATAGGCAGTCTGCTTAACAAGATCCCACTATGTATGTTAATGGTAACTAGACTGCTAGTTAGACTTTTTATATATCGCGAGGTCGCGATCACTGGTAGGTGACCGAGCAGTGTTATAGTAGGATATCAATGTATTATTATTTTTATTATTATTATTATTATTATTTAATATCACCACGAATTAGGCATACAATTGTCAATGGAAAAAAACCACGACAGATAGATCACGCCACCTTATAGGAATGTCGTCCGTCAGTGCTTACCGTCTCAGTTTGTATACAAAGCATTTCATCGAGCGTGGAGGTCACCTTGACATACGTGACCAATTGTAACTTCATTATTTTCTAATCTGTAACTCGTCACTCCTTCACGAGAGTCCGACTGACACACAACGGCAGTCGCTCTCGCTCCGACGCTCCTGTACATATAGGCTAAGAATATATTCGCCTTAAGAAAGCTGAAGTCTTAATCAACGCCTTTCAACGCCCCGCGGTACACCGTTACAATATGTCCTTTGTCAAAAAACGGATGAAAAAAACAATAATTGTCTTAAAATTTATTCCATTTGTGGAAACATATGGATAAAACGCTTTTATGTTTCGATCTGGCTCATATAAAAAAAAAAAAAAAAGACTCGCGAAATGTGCGCGGCGGCGGCAGCAGCGGGCGCTACGGCGACATCGTGCGAAGACATTATGCGACAGGATGGGACAGGATTGCGCGCGGGCTCGGGGCGGGGCGGAGGCGGGGCGGCAGTACTGGGGTAGTAGTGGTGGTGACGAGTGAGGTCCTGTGTGGAGCCAGACCACTGATTTAAGCGTGTTATTCAAACCACGATAAAGGAACTAGAAAATTATTTATGCTGAGAATAGCTTCATGGAATGTAATGCACTTCAATATGAAAAAAATCAATAAAGTCAATACTTACTTTTTATGAACACGTGTTAAATGTTTGATGACATACGGGCATTATAAACTTGCTGTAAGCGAATCTCATCACGTGTTCATCATTCATCGAATATTCGATCTTGGAAAACTCCATACATATTTTTTCAAGAGTTTCTCTTACACCAAAGTGGGAAACATTGTAGACAAAGTACATGGCATAAGCCTCACACACACATCGCCTCGCGTGCTTTAAAGTCGAAATGCATTTTTATATATACTGAGCCCAGCGTAAACAATATAATTAAAATGATCAGAGTATAATTTGGGGTCGAGAGCATAACTATCTAAGAACACTACCATGTCCGGCTCATAGTAGAGACAAATCCAGTGTCTCATTTCTCTTTTAGAATAACTTGGTAGCGTGCTGCCGCCTCGCCCCCGCCCCGCCCCCCCCCCCCCCGAGCCCGCGCACAATCCTGTCGCATCCTGTCGCATCCTGTCGTCGCACGATGTCGCCGCAGCGCCCCTGCCGCCGCCGCGCACATTTCGCGAGTCATTTTTTTTTATATATGAGCCAGATCGAAACATAAAAGCGTTTTATCCATATGTTTCCACAAATCGAATAAATTTGAAGACAATTATTGTTCTTTTTCATCCGTTCTTCGATAAAGAACATATAAACAAGTCAAACAAACTCAATGTTTATTGGAATTTGGTCAAATTATGACTACAGATTCATCATGTGCAATTTTATAATATCATAGACTCCAACATTAGTCCTATATACAGAGCATTATGAGAGCATTTGATTTATTTCTTCCTGTTCCGCGGCTAGCATTAGCATGTCATCTTCCATCGCTAGCTGTATTTTCGAGGGGAAAATATTGCTCGGCCAGCACATCCCGTTCTCCCCACAACTCATAGGATTAATCTTCTTGTTCTCCCATTTCACCGATCTCTTGCCCACCCATTACCCCGGCTAGCCTCGCTTCTGTTATGCCTCTTTCATCACCTTCCTCCAAATTTTCTTCGTTTGACAGTGTCATGATCTGGGCTTCCTCCTCCTCCTCCTCCTTCTCTTCCTCCTCTTCCTCTACCCCTGTAGAATTATCGGGATGACCGTAAGACCGTGACCTCCAAGGTGGTAATATAGTATCTTTTGTCCTCAACTACAAATATCCCTCTCTTACTGTACTCAATCGTCCATTGCGCACTGTGAATCCCTGATAGCCAAAAGTAAATGTTTGCTTCTGAAATAGGACGTCTTTGTATCACTGATGAGCAATTTTTTTCTTTATGAACTTTGGAACGCTCTTAGCTGAACTCAACCGGTCACCGTCTGCCAAGAGGATGGAGTAGCACTTTGGTCTTACACCTACAAATTCTGAGATGGTTCTTTCCCTCACTTCAGACTTGAGAAATCCGAGCATGCCTTTGTTGTATGTGTTGTACAAAGAATGTGAGGAGCTAAAGTTACTTCCGTCTATATAGCTTTTAAAGGGTTCCTGCGAGTACTCTGTTAATAGATCAGGAGTTTCAATTTCCGTTATTAAGGAATCAGTGTCACAATACACTAGTTTCGCCTGATCCCCGTAATGAGCCTTCATGACATTGTAAAATAAATCATATAGTCGCAGCTTGGACAGCTCTAGGATGTAGTAGCCAATGTAGTTTGGATGATTCACCTGTGAGTATTTCTTATGGCGAACTACAACTACATGGCCATCATTGAGGGGTACAACACGTTTAAAGTAAGGACTTCGGACCAGCTTCAAAAACTTTTCGCGGTTGGTGACAATATCTATGTCTTCACTATATTTGGCCGCGTTCATCAGGAATCGACCAAAAATGCTGTTTGAAATACACTTGATTGCAATTTTCTTGATAGGGCAAGCAGCACTTTTCCGGGCTTCTATGTTATCCTGAATGAAGTCCGCAAGAAAGTGCTTTTGCTTAAACATATAAATAGCTTGCACGTTTTTAACAACCCGGCCTAGTTGAATAAGTAGTTTAAGAAGGGGCAGACCAACAGCATTTTCTCCTGAGCAGCATGTGTTCCAATCAGTTTTATGTTCTTACACGGTGGTGGATGGTTTTCTTCTTCATACCATTCGTGTGTGGCTGACGATAATGCTAAAGTAAGTTCGTTCTATATTCAAAACAGTGTGAGTTCAGCTAATGTAAGTTCGTTCTATATTCAAAACAGTGTGAGTTCAGCTAATGTAAGTTCGTTCTATATTCAAAACAGTGTGAGTTCAGCTAATGTAAGTTCGTTCTATATTCAAAACAGTGTGAGTTCAGCTAATGTAAGTTCGTTCTATATTCAAAACAGTGTGAGTTCAGCTAATGTAAGTTCGTTCTATATACAAAACAGTGTGGGTTCAGCTAATGTAAGTTCGTTCTATATTCAAAACAGTGTGAGTTCAGCTAATGTAAGTTCGTTCAGTATACAAAACAGTGTGAGTTCAGCTAATGTAAGTTCGTTCTATATACAAAACAGTGTGAGTTCAGCTAATTTAAGTTCGTTTTATATACAAAACAGTGTGAGTTCAGCTAATGTAAGTTCGTTCTATATACAAAACAGTGTGAGTTCAGCTAATGTAAGTTCGTTCTATATACAAAACAGTGTGAGTTCAGCTAATGTAAGTTCATTCTATATACAAAACAGTGTGAGTTCAGCTAATGTAAGTTCGTTCTATATACAAAACAGTGTGAGTTCAGCTAATGTAAGTTCGTTCTATATACAAAACAGTGTGAGTTCAGCTAATGTAAGTTCGTTCTATATACAAAACAGTGTGAGTTCAGCTAATGTAAGTTCGTTCTAAGTAGTAACAAATGTACGGAAGTGGGGGCTGCTTCAGCGGGGGGGACTGGAAGTGGGGGTTGGGGGGTCAGCAGGGGGGTATCTGGACCCCCCCCCTCCCATCTCTTTCACCTTTTCGTCAAACCCCCCCCCACACCCCCCCCCCCTCTCGGGCTAGCGTACGGAAGCGGGAGAGTGACGGGAGTAGGGGTGCCCAGCAAGGAGGGGTTGGGGGGGATGACGGGAGAGGGGGTACTTGAAGGGTTAAGATAAGATCGTGGTCTCGAATGACCACAAGATTATAATCACGGAAAAGGTTAAGGACATTAAGTTAATGACCAGGCTGGAATATGAATTTACTCTCTAATGCAA
The DNA here is from genome assembly GCF_024679095.1 of Eriocheir sinensis. Classification (NCBI taxonomy): domain Eukaryota; kingdom Metazoa; phylum Arthropoda; class Malacostraca; order Decapoda; family Varunidae; genus Eriocheir; species Eriocheir sinensis. Next base: position 55,093 of record NW_026111976.1, read on the forward strand.
GTCCGAAAATGAAAAAAAAAATCGCCATTGAACGTAAGACTCGATAAATTATTTAAGTTTTTGCTAGGTGTATTGTATCATTATCTTCTTATTTCTCATTTCTCAACTTGTTTCTTCTTATTTCTTTCCTCAACCTATATATATATTTTTTTACTCCGGTTATTTGGTGCCATCTAACCCTAAACACTGCAGCACCAAGTCTTTTTTTTCTGATTTTGCATTGATTAATGTCTTATATCTCATTTCTTAACTTCTTTCTTCTTATTTCTTTTCTCAACTTGCATTTCTTTATATTTTCTGCCTGCTCTTCGGTGTCATATGACCTTAGACGTTGCCGCATCGAGTTTACCTTTTTCCCTAGATCAAGATAGCGCTCAAACGAAGGCGACCCAGAAATACCTCAGTGAGTCAGCGAAGGGAAGGGAGAGAGAGCGATGTGAGAGGGAAAGTGGTACGGAAGAGACGGGGGAAAAGGCATAAAGTGAAAAAAGGATCATGCGTGTGTGTGTGTGTGTGTGTGTGTGTGTGTGTGTGTGTGTGTTCCATTCACCTCTGATTCTTGATAAATCTGCGGCTAGCTCGAGATTTAGTGGGCCAACTTTTTTAGCCGAATATATGTTCCGAAGCGGAATTTAGTGAGGATTCTTATGGTATCTTCAAATTCCTCATACGTCTATTAGTTCCCGAGTTACACCGAATAAACTGTATTTTTTTTCTCTCTCGTCAGAGTAGCCTAACAAATAAAAATCACTCAAAGCTCCTCATCTACGTTCCTTAGAAAGATTACCATATGTTACTATTAAGAAACTTATCCCAACAACTGCAAATTTGACGCACTTTCATCGAAAACTTAGTTTTTAATCATTTTTTATATACTTTTATGGCGCGTTTCGCGTCATCGTCCGCCAGAACCTTTTACCCTTGATGACACGAAATGCGTCATCGTGCGCGAGAGGGTTAAATAAGTCAGATTTATCTCAAATTCACTGTCTGGGCAGACATATATTCGGAAAAGAGAAGGCAAACCAGTTTGTAGATATATATAAATATGCTGTATATTCATGTCCTTATGGATATCTTCTTGTTGATTTGGGTATAAATACTCCTGAATCCCTACAGTTTCGCTCAACTCTCCCTTCCATCATACCTTTCTCCCTCCCTCTTCTCTCTCCTACCCCCTCCCTCCCTCCCTCCCTTTCCTTCCCTCGTGTTATTAAATAAGTCAGATTTATCTCAAATTCACTGTCTGGGCAGACAAATATTCAGAAAAGAGAAGGCAAACCAGTTTATATATATATATATATATATATATATATATATATATATATATATATATATATATATATATATATATATATATATATATATATATATATATATATATATATATATATATATATATATATATATATATATATATATATATATATATATATATATATATATATATATATATATATATATATATATATATATATATATATATATATATATATATATATATATATGGATACCTTCTTGTTGATTTGGGTATAATTACTCCTGAATCCCTACAGTTTCGCTCAAACATTGTTGGAGAGCCTCCCAGGTGAACGCGTATTCCAATGGTGAACTCCACGAAAAAGGAACTTTTACACGTTCTATACTCCAAACATAACGAACCCTATGGTTTAAGCTCTCAGCTACTTCTGATCTTACTCTCTTAAGCCTTTGCAGCTGCTTTCTTAAACCCTCGAAGTCCGCCTTCCTGAAGTCAGGTATTAAGTGTTGTTTCTGCTGACTCTATCCTCCCATTTAATATTAAATCTAATTTCCTTATGATCACTGTTACCTAATGAACACCCAACCTCAATGTTCCTTATTATGTCCTCTTTATTAGTTAACAACAAATCCAAAATATTTTCTTCCCTCGTTGGTGTTCTAATTAACTGCTTAAGGAAACTATCCTACGACGGGAAATGAAAAAGAACCATGCAGCATGGAAAAACTGCATGGAAATTTGTGTGCCTGTGAGAACAAGACAACGCTTGCTGAGAACCCAATGATGATCACAAGACTAAGATGCCCACCTGCGGGATATACTGTGAAATTTATTAATCATGCTAAGGCATCTGAGCCATCTTATTTAGCATTCTTTGACTTTGAGAGTATTCTCGGAAAAGCTTCTTCGAATGGGTGTAAAGAGACATCACTTTGCCATAGCGTATGCTTACATTATAGTGAATAGAAACGGAGAAACAGTAGAAAGCGGATCCTATTGTGGAAGTAATGCTGTAAACCATTTTAGCTGAACCCACACTGTTTTGTATATAGAACGAACTTACATTAGCTGAACTCACACTGTTTTGTATATAGAACGAACTTACATTAGCTGAACTCACACTGTTTTGTATATAGAACGAACTTACATTAGCTGAACTCACACTGTTTTGTATATAGAACGAACTTACATTAGCTGAAATCACACTGTTTTGCATATAGAACGAACTTACATTAGCTGAACCCGCACTGTTTTGTATATAGAACGAACTTACATTAGCTGAACTCACACTGTTTTGTATAAAGAACGAACTTACATTAGCTGAACTCACACTGTTTTGAATATAGAACGAACTTACATTAGCTGAACTCACACTGTTTTGAATATAGAACGAACTTACATTAGCTGAACCCACACTCCTGGAAGAAGTTAAAATTTTCTAAAGGCTACAATAAAATCAATATGACCGATGAAGATACGGCACGTCATAATGAACAAACTCACTGGTTTCTCTGTAAATACGGGTTTTAATTAATTAACCCTTAAAGCGCGGGTGTCCACAATACTGGACAGCCGGAGCGTGGGCTCGTAGCGCGGGTGTCCACAATAGTGGACATGGCATTTTTTTAATGAACGCGCCGCCAGATTTGATTAGTTTGTCGTCAAATACAGTAAACATGCCGTTTTCTTTCCTACAATGCACACAAACACTCTCTTACATTATCAGTGGTCAGTTAACGCCTTGTGCTAGCTTTGACAAGACGTCCGCTAGACACCGCAGCTCCACTCACCCTTCCAGTCAAATCCATCCTCTAGATGGGGCCCCTTTGACCTCAACACCAATAAAAAACATCAGGAAAGCCTTGGAAGAAAGTGAAATTGAAGCAGAGTTAGATAAAACTGTCACAAGCACAATCCTTGGTAGTGAGAAACAGCGATACCACTCTAAGTTACTCTAGTGAGGGTGATGGATATGGCTTTGTCAATGAAAGCAGTGCTTCTAGTGATGTTCCTGAACATTTTCACAAGGGAAAGGGGACTTTTTATCATTCTAACATACATGAAGATCTACGCCATGTCAGAAATATACGCCCTGTCAGGACTGCCTTATCGCCCTCACCAGTCAGCTCTGCCAAAAGTGTAGACCCCGCTACAGAGACCACCACCACGGATACGCCTGATCCTAACATTTTTTTTTCATTCTAACATGCACGATGATGTTATCTGTATATATTTGTGATAGGTATGATAAATAAACGCTGGATGCAGAAAAATGTAATGCAAATGTTATGTGTCATACAGTGGCTGTTCGGCGTGGAGGGTGCAGCCTGGCAACGCCTGAGCCAGTGTGTACAATGTTGCGAGAGGCACAACAATAAGTATGTAGCGAACCGTAAAACTTACACTTTGTAATCTCAAAAAAATTAGTAGTGTTGTTTTCTGTTTTTTTTTTATAATTCCTTTTGTTACACAATGCAAGTACAGCATTCTAGCTTGGATTTTGGTTCACTGCCAAGTGTAGCAAGTAATACAGAAGCTGTAAAAAAGTGATGCATTTTATTGCTAAATAATAGAAAATAAGAACAATAGAGGTGGGTATCTGTCTATAATAATATGTTTTCATAGTTCCTACTTCATAACTCTGTACTCGTTCTACCAATGCTTATATGGTGTTCAAATTAAAGTCAAAGGACAGCTAAGGAAAAGGACTTTACAATGATACCTCATTCAGCAACGTTAGCTCAGTAAGAGAGAAGATACTTGAGGTTGAAGTGAGGTGTGTTTTTGAGTGAATATGCCCGCCTGGCAGGCCAGGCGCGGCAAAATCTAGCCCGCGCTTTAAGGGTTAAAAGGTAAAGGAGTAAAACATCATGATCATGAAAAATCAGGAAACAATTACATTGAAGCTTATTGTAATAGATGCAACCTTCAAATGAAAAATCACAAATTGCAGCTCACTCTCATTGCACATAATGCGGATTACGACATGTCGTTAATCCCGCGTGAATTAACGCTACCTGACTTGAAAATCAAACTAAGACCAAAACATTCAGTTCACAAATACCATGAAGTCATCATAAATGACTTGAGATTTATTGACGCGTATGTCTTTATGTCTGGTTCACTCGCGGCTTTAGCGAACCAATTCATCAGCAATGGGAGCGAACCCATATACACATAACAGATGTTGAAAGATGTGCCAGCACCTGCGTTACCATTATTGATCAAGGGAAAGCAGGCTTTTTGTTATGACTATATGGATTCGATGGAAAGACTTTCTGAAACACGTCTTCCATCCCGCGAAGATTTTTTCAATTCGCTTCAAGAAGCAGAACTTTCCGAAAGTGATTATAAACATGCTCAGAATGTTTGGAAAGTAGCTGGGTGTCAGAGCTTAAAGGACTATTTGTTGCTTTATGTAAAAGTGGATGTTGGCCTTCTATGTGATGTCTTCCTAGAATGGAGAGGTATTTTGAAAACCCAGTGGAGGTTGGATATTGTAAATTATGTTAGCCTGCTAGGATTTGCCTATGACTCTTTTCTGTTAAAAACACAGCAGGAATTAGAGATGCTTAGTAGCCCAGACATATATCATTGCATTCAAACAAATGTGCGTGGGGGCTACACAAGTGTTGTGCGTCGTTTTGTACGCGCCAGTAACATCTACACGAACCCTCAGTTTAATCCAAAACATGATAGAAACACTTTCCTTTCATATCTTGACTTCAACAGTCTTTATCTCACTGTAATGCAAGAGAAGTTAGCATGTGGAGATATGAGAAAACTAGATGAGACAGAAATGCAATTGTTTTTGAGCGGGGCAAGGTCAATCAAGCAATCGATGGCGATTTTGGATACCTCATTCTGTGCGATACTGAGGCTGTCTCACGTGAAGTCATTGAGAAAACGGATGACCTCCCACTGACCATCAGAAGACACAATATCATCAATAGAGATATATCGTCAGCCGCACACGAATGGTATGAAGAAAACCGTCCAGTACCGTGTAAGAACATAAAACTGATTGGAACACATGCTGCTCAGGAGAAAATGCTGTTTGCTCTGTCCCTCCTTAAACTGCTTATTCAACTAGGCCGGGTTGTTAAAAAGTGCATGCTATTTATATGTTTAAGCAAAAGCACTTTCTTGCGGACTTCATTCATGATAACATAAAAGCCCGCAAAAGCGCTACTTGCCCTATTAAGAAAACTGCAATCAAGTGTATTTCAAACAGCATTTTTGGTCGATTCCTGATGAAAGTGGCCAAATATAGTGAAGACATAGATATTGTCACCAACCGCGAAAAGTTTTTGAAGCTAGTCCGAAGTCCTTACTTTAAACGTGTTGTACCCCTCAATGATGGCCATGTAGTTGTAGTTCGCCATAAGAAATACTCACAGGTGAATCATCCAAACTACATTGGCTGCTACATCCTAGAGCTGTCCAAGCTGCGACTATATGATTTATTTTACAATATCATGAAGGTTCATTACGGGGATCAGGCGAAACTAGTGTATTGTGACACTGATTCCTTAATAACAGAAATTGAAACTCCTGATCTATTAACAGAGTACTCGCAGGAACCCTTTAAAAGCTATAGAGACACAAGTAACTTTAGCTCCTCACATTCCTTGTACAACACAGACAACAAAGGCAAGCCCGGATTTCTCAAGTCTGAAGTGAGGGAAAGAACCAGCTCAGAATTTGTAGGTGTAAGACCAAAGTGCTACTTCATCCTCTTGGCAGACGGTGACCGGTTGAGTTCAGCTAAGAGCGTTCCAAAGTTCATAAAGAAAAAAATTGCTCATCAGCGATACAAAGACGTCCTATTCCAGAAGCAAACATTTACCTTTGGCTATTAAGGATTCACAGTGCGCAACAGGAAGAAATAAATCAAATGCTCTCATAATGCTCTGTATATAGGACTAATGCTGGAGTCTATGATATTATAAAATTGCACATGATGAATCTGTAATCATAATTTGACCAAATTCCAATAAACATTGAGTTTGTTTGACTTGTTTATATGTCCTTTATCAAAAATGGATGAAAAAACACAATAATTGTCTTAAAATTTATTCGATTTGTGGAAACATATGGATGAAACGCTTTTATGTTTCGATCTGGCTCATATATATATAAAAAAAATGACTCGCGAAATGTGCGCTGTGGCGACATCGTGCGACGACAGGATGCGACAGGAACTGCGCGGGCTCGGGGCGGGGCGGGGCGAAAGGGGCGGGGCGACAGCACGCTACCTATAATGTAAGCATACGCTATGGCAAAGTGATGTCTCTTTACACCCATTCGAAGAAGGCTTTACGAGAATACTCTCAAAGTCATAGAATGCTAAATAAGATGGCTCCTATGCTTTAGCATGATTAATAAATTTCACAGTATATCCCGCAGGTGGGAATCTTAGTCTTGTGATAATCATTGGGTGCTCAGCAAGCGTTGTCTTGTTCTCACAGGCACACAAATTTCCATGCAGTTTTTTCCATGCTGCATGGTTCTTTTTCATTTCCCGCCGTAGGATAGTTTCCTTAAGCAGTTAATTAGAACACCAACGAGGGAAGAAAATATTTTGGATTTGTTGTTAACTAATAAAGAGGACATAATAAGCAACATTGAGGTTGGGGGTTCATTAGGTAACAGTGATCATAAGAAAATTATATTTAATATTAAATGG
>NW_026111976.1:279370-394370 GCF_024679095.1 Eriocheir sinensis
GTGAGAACTCCCCTTCTGGCTGCCGACTTAAGAGGTGTCCTGATAACTCCTTGAACCTCCTCCTTATCAATTTCGGCAACATTCGCGGTCTCCGTTCTAATTTTCATTCTGTGGAACACCATCTCCTCCTCGAAACCTCACCTTCTCTTTCTCACCGAAACACAGGTTTCTGAGGCTACTGACAGCAACCTCTACTCTGTTCCCTCCTACTATCTCTATCCTAAATTTCAATCCAAAGCAGGATGTTGCGCTTACGTGCGCAACGACATCACTTGCTCTCGTGCCCACGACCTTAACTCTTCTGAATTTTCCACGTTCTGGGTAAGACTTCATTGTCATTCTATTACTAAATACATCTGTGCTGTTTATCTCTCACCTAATTCTACTAACTATGTAAAACTTTTTGACTATTTGAACTCTAAAGTGGAGCGCATCTTGACCCACTCTCCCTTCGCTGAAATCTCCATCTTGGGAGATTTCAATGTTCACCACCAGCTTTGGGTTTCATCCTCTTTCACTGACCAGACTGGTGAACAAGCCTTCAACTTTGCTCTCCTAAATGACCTAGAGCAGTTGGTTCAGCACCCTACTCGTATACCCGAGTAGGGTAGGGTATTTCTCTGCTCCTCATGCTAAAAAGCCTTGGTTTAATCATGCTTGTTCTCGTGCTATTAAAGATAGAGAGGCAGCTCACAAAAGGATCCAGAACCTTCGAACTCCCACTAACATTGATCTATACATTTCAGCCCGGAATCGTGCCAGATCTATTCTCCGACTTACCAAAACTTCTTTTATAAATAAAAAAGGTCAACACCTTGCTTCTTCTAATTCTTCCCGTGACTTCTGGCATCTAGCCATAAATATCTCCTCCAATTTCATTTCTTCCTCTTTCCCTCCTCTCATTAACCCTGACGGCAGCACTGCCGTCTCATCTGTCTCTAAAGCTGAACTCTTCGCTCAAACTTTCTGTAAGAACTCCACCTGGGACGATTCTGGGCATATTCCACCTACTCATCCCCCCTCTGATTCCTTTATGCCTGTTATTAAGATTCTTCCTAATGATGTTTTCTATGCCCTCTCTGGCCTCAACTCTCAGAAGGCGTATGGACCTGATGGAGTGCCTCCTATTGTCCTTAAAAACTGTGCTTCTGTGCTGACACCCTGCCTGGTCAAACTCTTTCGTCTCTGCCTATCAACATTTATCTTTCCTCCCTGCTGGAAGTATGCCTTTGGTGCAGCCTATGCCTAAGAAGGGTGACCGCTCCAATCCCTCAAACTACCGCCCAATAGCTTTACTTTCATGTCTATCTAAATCTTTTGAATCAATCCTTAACCGGAAGATTCAAAAGCACCTTTCCACTTCTAATCTTCTATCTGATCGCCAGTATGGATTCCGTAAGGGGCGTTCTTCTGTCGATCTTCTTGCTCTCTTAACTGACTCTTCGTCATCCTCCCTTAGCAGTTTCGGTGAAACTTTCTCTGTTGCGCTAGACATATCGAAAACCTTCGATAGAGTTTAGCACCAGTCTTTGCTTTCTAAACTGCCCTCTTTCGGATTCTACCCCTCTCTCCGTTCCTTTATCTCCAGTTTCCTTTCCGGCCGTTCTATCTCTGCGGTGGTAGACGGTCACTGGTCTTCCACTAAACCTATCAACAGTGGCGTTCCACAGGACTCTGTCCTATCACCCACTCTCTTCCTGGTATTCATCAATGATCTTCTTTCAATAACAAACTGTCCTGTCCACTCGTATGCCGACGACTCCACTCTGCATTATTCAACTTCTTTCAATAGAAGACCATCACAACAGGAAGTACACGACTCCAGACTGGAGGCTACAGAACGCTTAACCTCAGACCTTGCTATCATTTCCGATTGGGGCAGAAGGAACCTTGTGTCCTTCAATGCCTCGAAAGCTCAATTTCTCCACCTATCAACTCGACACAATCTTCCAAACACCTATCCCCTATTCTTCGACAACACTCAGCTGTCACCTTCTTCAACACTAAACATCCTCGGTCTATCCTTAACTCAAAATCTCAACTGGACACTTCATATCTCCTCTCGCTAAATCAGCTTCCTCGAGGTTGGGCGTTCTGTATCGTCTCCGCCAGTTCTTCTCCCCCGCGCAGTTGCTATCCATATACAGGGGCCTTGTCCGCCCTCGTATGGAGTATGCATCTCACGTGTGGGGGGGCTCCACCCACACAGCTCTTCTGGACAGAGTGGAGGCTAAGGCTCGTCGTCTCATCAGCGCTCCTCCTCCAACTGATAGTCTTCTACTTCTTAAAGTCCGCCGCGATGTTGCCTCTCTTTCTATCTTCTATCGATATTTCCACGCTGACTGCTCTTCTGAACTTGCTAACTGCATGCCTCACCCCCTCCCGCGGCCCCGCTGCACACGACTTTCTACTCATGCTCATCCCTATACTGTCCAAACCCCTTATGCAAGAGTTAACCAGCATCTTCACTCTTTCATCCCTCACGCTGGTAAACTCTGGATCACTCTTCCTTCATCTGTATTTCCTCCTGCTTACGACTTGAACTCTTTCAAGAGGAGGGTATCAGGACACCTCTCCTCCCGAATCTGATCTTGCTTTTGGCCACCTCTTCTGATTATTTTAAGGGAGCAGCGATTAGCGGGCTTTTTTTTATTAGTCTTTTTTTGTGCCCTTGAGCTGCCTCCTTTGTTGTAAAAAAAAAAAATATATATATATATATATATATATATATATATATATATATATATATATATATATATATATATAATATATATATATATATATATATATATATCTATATATATATATATATATATATATATATATATATATATATATATATATATATATATATATATATATATATATATATATATATATATTACAGCCCAGAGACCAACTCAAGGGCAACAAAGAAAATGTAGAAAAAAGTCCGCTAAAAGTTGCTCCCACAAAGCGAAAAGTATAGAGTGGCCAAAAGCGAGGTCAGTTTCGGATGGAGAGGTGTAGGATTGGTATAGGAGAAGAAGTATTGTATGGTCTGAGTCCCACGAAGTGCCTGGGACAACACGAAGTGATCTAGTAACCTCATGCACTGTTTTCTCAAATCTCTCAAGCGTGGGAACCATGGAAGACGCTTATCAAAGACTAGCCCTAGGGACATAAGCTGTTGGTCTACTGGTAAACGAGAGTCACACTGTATGAAGTCGGGGTTTGGGTTGACTCTTCCCGTTTATGGCCATGGCAAAGGAGAAGCTTAGGACGTTTTCTTGGAAGCTCATTCCTGTTGTTGATCTGATGGGGAGTGCGACGTTCCAACTCTAACGAGGAAGGTCTGAACTTTGAGGAAGTCCTTCACACATTTGGCATCCGACCACGTAGATCAAAGTTATTGAGGTGGTTCAGTATCCCATACCTCTACGACGCGTCGTAAGGCTTTTCCAGATCGAAAAAGAAGGAGACCATGTGTTGTCCTTCCGTAAAGGAGCGACAGATAGACGCCTCAAGGCTTACGAGTGCATCCACAGTCGACCTCATACGTTGACACCTAGGCTGGTAAGGGAAAGATGGCCGCTGCTCTCTAAATAGTGCATTAGACAAAAGTTCACCGTATTCTCTATTAGTTTGCAAAGACATGTTGTAAGGCCTATGGGACGGTAATGTAATGCATGTGTACCATCCTTCCCAAGCTTACGAATGTGAAATACAATTGATTCAAGCCTTTCATTTATAGCCATGCCTATATACCATAATCCGTTGCATATCTCAAGTAACAGAGTGTCGGAACATGGCGTATGACATGTCGGGACCCGGCAAGGTGCCATTGCATCGGAACAAAGCTGATTGAACTCGTCAGACCACCCTGGGGGTCATCGTGACGAATTCGTTATATGTGGAACTGTGGATTCGATTGACATCAGAGTGGTAGGGTAATAACTGCATCATCGTTTATTCAAAATTATCAACAGTATAGCTTTTGTGTGGGTCAGGCTCGGAATATTTCTCAATCCGCTAGATAGATTAAACGTGGTAAAAAAGGTGACAGACAAAGAGTAAGCAAGGAAATGAGAATTGGAAAAAAAGTTGCTCATCGATCCCCCTGGAGGTCCACATAGGCATCAAATGAACATAGTGAGAGATCGGTTATGGAGTGGGTGTTATTTTGTATATGATAGTGTGTGGGAAGTCCGATGATGAATATGTAAAGGTTAAGGTATTGAATGACAAATGCAACAAGTGCGCCTCCTGAATTCATGGAGTTATCTTCCCACATGGTGTGGCGTCCATTAAAATCCCCGGCTATTACAATGGTGTAGGGGAGCTGGATTTTCAGTGAAAGTAATTCCTTGGATAGGGGGACATTGGCCAAAGTCTATTGATAGAGTGTACTGGGTGGTAGATACAAGGAGCATATAGTATATATACGGGTTGTGTGCATTTCAACAGCCGCATTTTGCAATGGTTTATTGAGTAAAAGGGGCATGTGCAACCTTATTAGAGGTTATGATAACACTACCTCCAGCAGGGCTTTGCGCTGGACCTGAGGATGAGAGGCAGAGTAGCCACGTGGAGGAGGATGAGCATAGGCTTCCAACATGGTTTCTTGTAAACTGATGTACACAGGCTGAAAAGTCGTGTTTGAGTAACTGGATGCCTTTTGAGGTGGCGCGCAAGCCACAAGTTTCATTGCAGAACTTTGAACTCTCAAATTATTTTGCTCTTTCACGATATCCACAGAGAAGGATCTCCCAGCACTGATGATCATACTTTTGATGAAAAAAGGGGCATTGTACTGCTGGGTTCCTCTTCGGCCCAGTGGAAAATTACGTAGCCAGAGATAACCGAGCAGCCAGCAGGAGTATGTCGTTATTTTTCCGGGGTACTCCCTATTCCGGCGACTTCCTCACCCTGCTTCCCTCAATTTTTTGCCATCCCGGCGAAGCGACATAGGAGAGGGATATGGGTGAAGCCCCCGGCGCGGACTTTCAGGTGGTTGTGGTCGTGCGCTGCTTGCTCCCATGGGAACCAGCAGCGCTCACCGTGTGTCCGGGCAACATTATTCTAAACTGTATAATGGCTCGGTCCCATACCCACAACCAGCCAATCAACAGTCAGATGTGTCAGCCAGACAGAGCCAGTCACGACGCACCAAAGGCTTGGAGAATGAAGTCATAAAGTTTCAATGTAACAAATATATGAAATTAATATATTGTTGCCTTATTATTAACAACAGTGTGTGAGTAGCAATAGTCCAAAAAGGAGTAGTTGAAAAAATACTGTTTAAGGCATTTTCTTAAGCTTGAAGCCAAAGACATTTGTTAAAATGATGATGAAGGATGTAAAGTTGCCATTTACCACTTTTGCTGTGAGGTATGCAATGCGCCGCTACTCTACCAAAGAGGCAAAAACGATACAATTATCATTCTTCATGGCTGGAGTAGATAGGAAGACACCTACCGAACGGGCGCAAGCCACTCCCGGTGAGGTATATTAGGGAAATGAGGAGGGTGCTGAAACCCTCCAAAGACCCTTCCCATTACCTCACTAACCGTTTCCCTATTGTCTCATCAACACCAGAGAGTAGTTCAGCATGCTCTCTAAAGACAGATCCTTTTCAATCCACACCGCACTACATTCACACAACACACACCTTTTCCCAAAATTCAAAATTCAAAATGGCGTTCAATAACCATGCCTCGGAGTCCCCGCCTGGGGGAGGACCATAAATTCCCCCAGGAAGGACTCCCCTTCTGCCTGCCGACCTGAGAAGTGTCTTGATAACTCCTCGAGCCATTTTCTTCGCAATTTCTTCCTCAGAATTTTCCACCATCTGGCTAAGACTTCATTGTCATTCTACTACTAAATACATCTGTGCTGTTTATATTTCATCTAACTCTAATAACTATGTAAAATTCTTTGACTACTTGAACTCTAAAGTGGAGCACATCTTGACCCACTCCCCCTTCGCTGAAATCTCCATCTTGGGAGATTTCAATGTTCACCACCAGCTTTGGCTTTCATCCTCTTTCACTGACCACCCTGGTGAACAAGCCTACAACTTTGCTCTCCTAAATGACCTAGAGCAGTTGGTTCAGCACCCTACACGTATTCCCGACCGTCTTGGAGACCAGCCCAACATACTAGATATTTTCCTTACCTCTAACCCTTCTGCTTACTCTGTCAAACTGTTCTCTCCGTTGGGCTCCTCTGATCACAATCGTATTTCTGTATCCTGTCCTAGAGAAACATAGCTTAATTCACGACATTTAGAGAAACATAGCTTAATTCACGACTCGCAGCATGGGTTCACAAAAGGTAGGTCATGCCTCACCAATCTCTTGTCCTTCTACAATAAAGTATTTGAGGCGGTTGACAGAGATGAAAATTATGATGTAATCTATCTTGATTTTAGTAAAGCGTTTGACAAAGTTCCTCACCAACGACTGTTGCTTAAATTACAGGCTCACGGAGTAGAGGGTAAAGTTTTGAAATGGGTCAAGGCGTGGCTTAGCAATAGGAAGCAAAGAGTGCAAATCAATGGTAAAAGATCTGACTGGGGATGTGTTACGAGTGGGGTCCCACAAGGTTCAGTATTAGGTCCACTTTTGTTTATTATTTATATCAATGACTTAGATACAGGAATTAGTAGTGATGTTAGTAAATTTGCAGATGATACCAAGATCGGTAGAGTAACTGAGTCGGATCCATGGTGAACTCAACAGATTGTATGACTGGGCGGATAAATGGCAGATGGAGTTCAATGTAGGGAAGTGCAGTATTCTGAGTGTAGGTAGGAACAACCCCTCACATAACTATTGCTTAAATGACACTCTCATAAGCAGGTCTGGGTGCGAGAAGGGTTTAGGGGTCTTAATGAGCTCTGATCTCCGTCCAAGGGCACAATGCATTCAAGGTAGAAATCGAGCAAATAGGGTACTGGGATTTATTTCAAGGAGCGTAAGCAACAGAAGCCCCGAAGTCTTCCTCAAACTATATTTAGCATTAGTTAGACCTCATCTTGACTATGCGGTTCAGTTCTGGTCACCTTACTATAGAATGGATATCAAAATGTTAGAATCGGTGCAGAGCAGGATGACTGAGATGATTCAGGAGTTGAGAAACTTGCCACACGAGGAAAGACTCAAACAGTTAAACTTGCATTCTCTAGAAAGGCGAAAGGTGCGTGGAGACATGATCGAGGTTTGTAAATGGATGAAGGGCTTTAATAAGGCAGACATTCATAAGGTTTTGTTGGTAAGAGAACCGGGTAGGACACGAAGTAATGGGCTTAAACTAGATAAATTCAGATTCAACAGGGATACAGGCAAAAATTGGATGAGTGGAATAGGCTTAGCAGTCACGTGGTGAGTGCCAATACAACTGTCACATTCAAAAATAGACTAGATAAATTCATGGACAGCGATATTAGGTGGGGTTAGATACACGGGAGCTTAGGGCCAAAGGAGCTGCCTCTACAGAATGGACATCATCTTGCTAGAATCAGTTCAGAGGAGGATGACCAAGATGATTCAGGGGCTGAGGAACCTCTCATATCAAAATAGGCTGAAACTTCTAAACTTACATTCACTAGAAAGACGAAGAGTGCGGGGAGATCTGATTGAAGTATTCAAATGGGTCAAGGGTTACAACAAAGGCGATATAAGTAAAGTACTGAGAATTAGCCAGCAGGGTAGAACTCGCAGTAATGGATTTAAAGTAGAAAAGTATAGATTTAGGAGAGATATAGGCAAGCATTGGTTTAGTAATAGGGTGGTGGGGGAATGGAATAGATTCAGCAATCACATAGTTAGCGCAGGGACGATAGCTTGTTTTAAGAGTAGACTGGATAGCTACATGGACGAGGACGACAGGTGGCAGTGAGGTGTGGGTGCAGTAAGGTGACGGGGTACTGGATGCGTGCCATAGTACCGCCGGTATAACGAGGATCATGCCTCTACCTGTAACCCCTGTAACTACACCTCACCCATCGTGAGTAGTGGGGGGGGATTCTGGAGCTGCCCTGTGTAGGCCACCCGGCCTCTTGCAGTTTCCCTATGTTCTTATGTTCTTATGTTCTTATGTTCCTGTACACCCTCTGAACCCACCGAAGCGGCGATCCTTCTGGCATTTTGCTTCAGCTCGGTGGGACGACCAGAGAATGTACTTTTCCGATTTCCTGTGGAATGATTACTGCTTCCAGGATAGAGACCCCTCTGTGTGTGCCCAGCGCATCAAAGAGGTGATTGTCTCTGGAATGGAGGCAAACATTCCACATACTTTCTCTACTCCTCATGCGAAAAAGCCATGGTTTAATCACGCTTGTTCTCGTGCTGTCAAAGATAGAGAGGCAGCTCACAAAAGGTACCAGAGCCTTCGCACTCACGCTAACCATGGACTTTACATTTCTGCCCGGAATCGTGCCAAATCTATTCTCCGACTTACCAAAAACTCCTTCATTGATAGAAAATGCCAAAATCTTGATGTTTCTAATTCTTCCCGTGACTTCTGGCATCTAGCCAAAAACATCTCCTCCAATTTCACTTCTTCATCTTTCCCTCCTCTCCTTAGTCCTGACGGCAGCACCGCCGTCTCATCTATCTCAAAGGCTGAACTCTACTCTCAAACTTTCTCTAAAAACTTCACCCTGGACGATTCTGGGCATATTCCTCCTACTCATCCCCCCTCTGACTCCTTGATGCCTGTTATTAAGATTCTTAAGAATGATCTTTTCTATGCCCTCTCTGGTCTCAATCCTCAGAAGGCTTATTGATCTGATGGAGTGCCTCCTATTGTCCTTAAAAACTGTGCTTCCGTTCTGACACCCTGCCTGGTCAAACTCTTTCGTCTCTGCCTGTCAACATCTACCTTTCCTTCCTGTTGGAAGTATGCCTTCATACAGCCTGTGCCTAAGAAGGGTGACCGTTCCAGTCCCTCAAACTACCGTCCTATAGCTTTGCTTTCTTGTCTATCTTAAGCTTTTGAATCAATCCTTAACCGGAAGATTCAAAAGCACCTTTCCACTTCTGACCTTCTATCTGATCGCAAGTATGGGTTCCGCAAGGGGCGTTCTACTGGTGATCTCCTTGCCTGCCTAACTGATTCTTGGTCATCCTCTCTTAGCCGTTTCGGTGAAACCTTTGCTATTGTGCTGGACATATCAAAAACCTTTGATAGGTCTGGCACAAATCTTTGCTTTCCAAACTACCCTCCTAAGGTTTCTATCCTTCTCTCTGTACCTTTATATCCAGTTTCCTATTTGACCGTTTTATTTCTGCTGTGGTAGACGGTCACTGGTCTTCACCTAAACCTATTAATAGTGGTGTTCTGCAGGGTTATGCCCTATCTCCCACTCTCTTTCTGTTGTTCATTGATGATCTTCTTTCCAAAACGAACTGACCTATCCATTCTTACGCCGATGACTCTACTCTGCATTACTCAACTTCTTTTAATAGAAGACCCACCCAACAGAAACTAAATGATTCCAAGCTAGAGGCAGCAGAGCGCTTAGCCTCAGGCCTTAGTATTATTTCTGATTGGGGGAAGAAGAACTTGGTGTCCTTCAACGCCTCAAAAACACAGTTTCTCCACCTATCCACTCGACACAATCTTCCAAACAGCTATCCCCTATTACTTGACAACACCCAGCTATCACCTTCTTCAACGCTAAACATCCTCGGTCTATCCTTAACTCAAAATCTCAACTGGAAACCTCATATCTCTTCTCTTACTAAATCAGCTTCCACAGGGGCCTTGTCCGCCCTCGTATGGAGTATGCATCTCACGTGTGAGGGGGCTCCACTCACACAGCTCTTTTGGACAGAGTGGAGTCTAAGGCTCTTAAATTTCGCCGCCATGTTGCCTCTCTTTCTATCTTCTATCGATAGTTTAATGCTGACTGCTCTTCTGAACTTGCTAAATGCATGCCTCCCTCCCTCCTGTGGCCTCGCCACACACGACTTTCTACTCAAGCTCATCCCTTTATTGTCCAAATCCCTTACGCAAGAGTTAACCAGCATCTTCACTCTTTCATCCTTCACGTTGGTAAACTCTGGAACAATCTTCCTCCATCTGTATTTCCTCCTGCCTACGACTTGAACTCTTTCAAGAGGAGGGTATCAGGACACCTCTCCTCCCGATATTGACCTATATTTCGGCCACTCCTCTAACTCATTTAAGGAGCAGTGAGTAGCGGGCTTTTTTTTAACATTTGTTACCTTTTTTTATGCCCTTGAACTGACTCCTCTGCTGTAAAAAAAAATCTTGCTCTCTACTACTGTATATAATTAGTCAATGCAGTAGTATTTGGCGTGCTATGCAATTTTTTGGATCAATAGCTCTACATATACATGTTCTATGGTTATGAGCATAGTAGCATGTATGATTTTGATATGGACTGGAATGTCCGCATGCAGCAAGAGAGAGAGAGAGAGAGAGAGAGAGAGAGAGAGAGAGAAAATCATGAAAACATACCACGCCACACTACAAGTTTTACTTTTATGCTTCGTAGCCAACTCATGTCGCGTAAAACATACAGGAGAAAGATTGCAGATTATGACTGTGTTGAAAACAACTGACTAATAAAAATAAAGAAAATAATGCAAGTTGAATTCAAAGACGATGTATTAAGGTTTATACCACCTTTTATTCCATGCCAAATTTCCATATAATTATTAAGCTACTGTAAAAACGAACTGTGCCACTTGATAAACAAAATTCTCCTAAATATGACTGTGTTAACAAATTATCGATACGTTAGAAAGGAAGGGAGGTAAGCAAGTTTTTATACGAACTTATTATATTGTAATATTAGGCTATATGTGCCTTTACGCTACGAAGCCACTCGTCCATCGCCTACAATTTTGTATAAAAACTTGCGTACCTCCCCTCCTTTCTAACTTACCAAAAATCTATTGATACCTTCATCTTCAGGAAAAGTTTTTTTGTCAGGTGACATTGTTTCTTTTTACAGTAGCTTAATAATTCTATGAAAAAATCGGCATGGAATAAAAAGCTTTTGGTGGAGTGGTAGGGTGGGGGTGTCCGAAGCGGACTAACTTCCTTGCCCAACCTGGAGGTTACACTATTATTGTGTCCGAGTGCACATGGCAACTTTGCATCCTTCATCATCATTTTAACAGTTATGTCTTTGGCTTCAAGCTTAAGGAAATACATTAAAAAATATTTTCCAACTACTCCTTTTTGGACTATTGCTACTCACACAATGTTGTTAATAATAAGGCAACAATATATTGATTTCATATTTTTGTTATATAGAAACTTTATGACGTCATTGTCCAGGCCGTTCCAGCATCGTGACTGGCTCGGTCTGGCTGACACATCTGACTGTTGATGGCTGGTTGTGGGTATGGGACCGAGTCAGTATACAGTTTCGAATAATGCGTCCGGGCAACATGAGTCACAGGCCAAGGAAAAGCCGGAGCCACTGATGCAAAGGTAGTTGCCGCAGCTGACACCCAGGTTGCCTACACCGATCCAGGAGCCGGATTCACAAAGATACTCATTACTCACTAACATAACTACACACTGTTGTTTTAGCGACCGACGTTAACTTCAGATTCACGAAGCAAACCTTAGATTGTAGTTAGAGGCACGCTAAGACAGAGAGGCCGCTGATTAGATGATGACGTCATCGGACTCGCAGAGTATCAGAAGCATGTTTTCAGAACCGTCAGTCAATCGTGAGGCAGCCCCCTCCAGCTGTCGATTCAAAACATCCCGTTATCTTTTCCCTTTTTCTTCATTTTTCCATCATAATAAGACACACTGCCTATTTATAACGTTTCTAAGACCATATTTACTTTAATCCCGCTTTTCACTTCTAAGTGATAAAGGCGTTTATGTTGAAATTAAAGGTTAAATTTTTTCTAAGGTAAACTGTATTAAATCGTAGTCTGGGAACTTATTTCGTTGTTTTTTTCACATTTATCTAAAGGAAACTCTGCTGTTCGACTTCTTGTTATCTACGAACATGCTTAAGGGGAAGAAAAATAAGATAAGGAGGAGATTGAGGCAGGAAGGAAGCAAACAAAAAAATATGGGTCAGATATCCAGGCAGATAGAGACGAAGGACGGAAGGAAGGAACGAGGCAAAGACAAGACTGTCTTGCCATATCTATAAACACTTTAAAAGGAAGGGAAGATAAGAAAAATAAAAACAGACGGGATGAAAATGGCAGAGACACGTCAATCCTCATCGACAGAGCCGACTTTTGTTCGGCGACAGCCGATAAAGTCGGTCAGTCAGCTCACAAGTCATATGCTATCACCCGACAAAGGCCCATGGTACCTCCACAGAGGGATGGATGGATGAGTGGATGAGGAGGAGGTAGGAAGATGAATGAAGAGGAAGGAAGGATGAGGGAAGTATGGCAGTCCCGGGTGTCGGTGCTTCTGGGAAAACTTATCATACCGCCAACATTGTTCATGCCTCTCAAAAAGTGTATAACTCATCATTTTATAGATGAATTGGCTTTTCTTACTCGCAAAGTAATATTACAAGTTGAGAACACGATTTACAAGCATTTGTATGTAAATATGAGAATGCTGTTAACGTTTACTACACCTCCGAGATAGTAATGGACCGTATTGGCAATACAGGCAGCGCCACACGTAGCCACTCGGTGACTGTCAAAGCATAGAGTTCAAGTTATAGACTAGAGTGCGTCTGAGGCTGGCTCCAAGCCAACGACTGCACACACTTCACTCCTACCCAATTTCCTGACACTACTATTTGACATGAAGAACAACTGAGGCCAGCATCGTCTTTCAGTGTTTTCACACCATTTTACTTAACCCTCATTTTCGTATATTTTTACTTACTTTACAGTTACAAATTCATTTCATTGCAATGCAGAATTGTAGTGTCAGGAAATCGGGTAGGAGTGAAGTGTGTGTAGCCGTTGGCTTGGAGCGGTGGCGGCATTAAGGCGGTGTATCCCGAAGCCAGCCTCAGACGCACTCTCGTCTATAACTTGAACTCTATGGAAATTATTTTTTTGACAGTTCATCGAGTGGCCACGTGTAGCGCTGCCTGTATAGCCAATACGATCCATTATTTAACAATAAATTTAATGTCACACGGCGCGACGAAAAGCTTGTGAATGCGCGCACTAATTCGTGACGTTATCAAATAGTTTATATTTATCATCGCGGAGCTTTGTGAATCGCAACTTTATTGCTGAGGCCCGAAACTATGCACTAAACGCTTTGTGAATCCGGGCCCATAACTGGGTGGTGGAGGTAATTATCTTGCAGGAGGATTCTCGTCAACCCATTAGTGTTTAATGTGTATAATTCATTCAAATATGTTGTTTGTTCTTCTTACTTGCAAAATGTCATGTTTCTACTTTGTACACAATGACATTGTCATGATTTCATTATTCAGGGAGCGGCCCGTGGAAAAATACCGCGAAAGTGACCGCCATTTTGATTGAGAGAGCGGAAACTCAGTCCCTCACCAAAGCGGGAAACAGAACCTCTTTCACATCATTTCGTTATTACTGCCAAAGCTGAGCTATGTGTGGGATGCATGACCCACTATGACCAAGTGCATGCGTTAGGTTATTAATAAATAATAAATCCATAGCCGTTAGGGCGTTTTAGCGTAAGTGTTGCACAGAAACGAGATGTCAGTATGGCGAGAGCTGACATCTTGACCGCGGCCGGGGCGCAGAGCAGTGTGGGTCCCGCCGCCATCTCCCAAGCATCCCAGACTTCACCGCGACAAGACGTCCCTCACCGCCTCCCGCGCCACGCTGTCCATCGTGGTGGTTTTCCTGCCTTTGTAGTATCCACAATTCCAGAGTGATTGTGTGCTGCAAGGAGAGGGAAGTCGTTGGAAGGTAAGGAGGGCACGGAGTGTTGCAGAGAGGTACCAGAGAGGATTGAAGAAGGACTCCAGGGCTCCAGACTCACGAGGTAGATCAAGTGTGGCTCCCTCTTCGCCTACCTACAGCTAAGTACATAATTTGCATAGGATGTTTTAAGATAGCTAGCTAGGTTGCTGTGTGCCTGGGATTAATTAAGTATCCTTAATTTCCAGCGAGTTTCTTTGTTGCTTTCAATAAACTTAAGAGCAGGTTTTATCTGGCTTTTGCTTACCCTATGAGAGATGTGTCTGGTCAGATATTTAAATAATAAAGGACTAGGAGGGGCTGTGAGTCTGAGACCTCGATTTTCAGATATTTTATTTTATACTTTTTGTTGCTGAGAATGTACGGGTTTTTCGGAAGTCCAGACCTTTCAAGAACCCCACAGACATATACAGACCGTCCAATATTTTGGACGCCATACACATCTTGACAGTTGCTTGATATTCGATACTAATACCTATCACCAAACATATTTGCTTTTTTTTAGTTTTGTATGATATAAAGTCTACAGTACAAAAAATATAATATATTATAGAGTACTTACCATAAAGAGATGAACTAAATATATTCTCCATTACAGGCATAGATGATATATGATATGCTTATATATTTATACTTACAACATAACATTTTTTCGACTATTTCTTTCATTTTCATTTTTGAGTATGGTAAGCTATGTGACATTTAGGATGAATCCTTACATCGCACTTGGTGCAAGAAATATATGAACGGTTTTATCCCACTGCAGGTAAAAAGTTGACTTTCCATCTTTCTTTCGTGGTTAGAATAGCAATTCATTTCCTTTTTTATTATTTCTTGCTTTTTTCTAATTCTTTCCGAGACTTCTGGCACCTAGCCAAAAAAAAATTATCCTTAACCCTGACGGCAGTACCGTCGTCTCATCTATCTGTAAGGCTGAACTCTTCTCTCAGACTTTCTGTAAAAACTCCACTCTGGGCGATTCTGGGCATATTCCTCATACTCATCCCCCCTCTGACTCCTTTATGCCTGTTATTAAGATTCGTAAGAACTATGTTTTCTATGCCCACTCTGGCCTCAACTCTCAGAAGGCTTATCGACCTAATGGAGTGCCCCCTATTGTCCTTAAAAACTGTGCCTCCGTGCTGACACCCTGCCTGGTCAAACTCTTTCGTCTCTGCCTATCAACATCTACCTTTCCTTCCAGCTGGAAGTACGCCTTCATACAGCTTGTGCCTAAGAAGGGTGACCGCTCCAATCCCTCAAACTACCGTCCTATAGCTTTTCTTTCCTGTCCATCTAAAGCTTTTGAATCAATCCTTAACCAGAAGAACCAAAAGCACCTTTCCACTTCTGACCTTCTATCTGATCGCCAGTATGGGTTCCGCAAGGGACGTTCTACTGGCGATCTTCTTGCTCTTTTAACTGACTCTTGGTCATCCTCTCTTAGCCGTTTCGGTGAAACTTTCGCAGTTGCGCTAGACATATCGAATGCTTTCGATAAAGTCTGGCACGAGTCTTTGCTTTCTAAAGTGCCCTCTTACGGTTTCTATCCTTCTCTCTGTTCCTTTATCTCCAGCTTCCTTTCCGGCCGTTTTATCTCCACTGTGGAAGACGATCACTGTATTTCCCCTAAACCTATCAACAGTGGTGTTTCATAGAGGTCTGCCCTATCACCCACTCTCTTCCTGTTATTCATCAATGATCTTCTTTCCATAACAAACTGTCCAATCCACTCATACGCTGACGAATCCACTTTGCATTATTCAACCTCTTTTAACAGAAGACCTTCTCAACAGGAATTACAAAACTCCAGATTGGAGGCTGCAGAACGCTTAACCTCAGATCTTGCCATCATTTCTGATTGTGGTAAAAGGAACCTTGTGTCCTCAAAAACCCAATTTTCTCCACCTATCAACTCGACACAATATTCCAAACACCTATCCCCCATTCTTCGATAACACTCAGCTGTCACCTTCTTCAACACTAAATATCCCCGGTCTATACTTAGCTCAAAATCTGAACTGGAAACTTCACATCTCCTCTCTCACTAAATCAGCTTCCTCAAGGGTGGGCGTTTTGTATCGTCTCCGCCAGTTCTTCTCCCCCGCACAGGTTATTTCCATTTAGCCTTGTCCGCTCTCGTATGGAGCATGTATCTCACGTGTGGGGGGGCTCCACTCACACAGCTCTTCTAGAGAGAGTGGAGTCTAAGGCTCTTCGTCTTATCAGCTCTCCTCCTCTTACTGATAGCCTTGTTGCTTCTCTTTCTATCTTCTATCGATATTTTCATGCTGACTGCTCTTCTGAACTTGCTAACTGCATGCCTCCCCCCCTTTCGCGGCCCCGCTGCGCACGACTTTCTACTCATGCTCATCCCTATACTGTCCAAACCCCTTATGCAAGAGTTAACCACCATCTCCATTCTTTCATCCCCTTCACTAATAAACTCTGAAACAGCCTTCCTTCGTCTGTATTTTCTCCTGCCTATATCTTGACCTCTTTCAAGAAGAGTGTATCAAGATACCTCTCCACCCGAAATTGACCTCTCCTTTGGCTACTCTTTAGTTTTGTCTTTATGGGAGCGGCGAGTAGCGGGATTTTAGTTTTTGCACTCTTTTTGTTGCCCTTGAGGCGTCTCCTTTGATGTAAAAAATATCTGCTTTGATGTCGCACTATTCTTTCTTCTCTGCGTGCTGTCATTGATGATGTTGTCGAAGTGTGTGCATAACTGTTTATGAAGCAGCAGGCTTAGCCAATGGAGATGATGCACATTCTGAATCAGATGTTTTCGCATCCACATTATTCTTGCTCATGATTGATGAGTACCAAATCACCATTTTGCAAACATTCTTAGCCTATCTTGTCTAGAACGGCTAGGACGTGACGGGTTGTCAGCCAATAAAAAGTGTAAAAATTCATTATATATACTAAAGTATATAATAATAATATTCAATGTCAATCATGGAATGTCTCTCAATAAAAATCGTTTTTCAGGTACAGTCGTAGCCTACAAGCAACCTAATGGTGTCCAATTTTTTGGACGAGTAAATTTTCATGTTTGTAAATCACTTTTCGATATAACAGATATATGGAGAGTAGAGCCAATGTTGCTTTCAACTTTGCGTAAACACTCAAGCAAAATAAATGTTAAATCTACAATGGTAATGGAATGTGATAACAAATAGGTTGCCGCTCTCTCCGTCTGAAATGGTATGCCTGCGACAGCCCTGAAAGTTTGTAATACACTCTCTCCTATTGGTTAAATAGCAGCTATCTTTTTTAGTTACATGAAGAAAACTCATTGAGGGCTATCTGAAGTGAACTGCAACTTGATAGAGTAGAAACATAATTCATAATTATTTTTCTACAGCATCCAATTTATTGTATGTTATGCGTTAATGGGTTATTAATGGTTTCCTCGCTGCGCGAGCTTTTCTGTTTATTGAGGTCAGGTCGATTATCAGCGAATGAAGACAATTGGGTGTGCATCTGTTGGTTGGGATGGAGCACCCTGGGAGGATACAACCGGGGTGAGGGCAGAGAGGTAGTTTTGTCGTTGGCTGTCTGACGATGAACATGTTTTTGAAGAACAAAAGGATAAGTCGTTCACGGTCTGGAGAAGTTTTTGAGGACAACTCACTTCACTTCAGTGAAGGATACATTTTTTCTGTTTCCACATGATAAGTACTTCTCTCTCGAATTTGTAGCGCTCGCAGTCCTCTGAAGATGCAGTGTGGGACTCAACATGTGGTAGAACCGAAAAGAGGCTGGGCAGTCTTTACTGTGATCATCCCTGCCACATATACTGGTACACAATTTTGTGAGTCCGTTCTTCAAGCGACAAGTCTCGTTCACGTAACCATACGCTTGGCAGTGGAGGCACTTTCTGGAGTTGGGGAAGTAGGGTTTAACTCGAAGGTTATACCAAGCGACTGAAGTGGTAAACAGGGTCGGTGTGGGTGTCTTTTGGACTGAAGCAACATTATATTTTCACATTACTTCACTAATTGCACTTTTGTGTAGCGGAGTAGGTCCCATGTGAAGATGACATCACGAAACTGTATCATCGTTGCATGAGGTAAACGAGACATTGATATACAAGGAATGGAGGTGAGGGCCCAAAACTCTATTTAGGTGAGGCTACTTCTACCAGTGAGTAACTGTCCATTTGTGGAATGACCTTAAGTTTAAGGCCACAAACCAGAGTATAATGGACCTCAAATATGTCGAGGTCGTTATCCCGGTTGCAGCGATGGGCCAAATTTTTGGCTTTATCGCGTACCAGCGACGGGCCAAATTTTTGGCTGGACATAACCCCCCAAAATAGAGGATGCAAAAACTGATAACAAATGCATTGATATATTTTGTGCAATGATTTGCGTGAGTGATGCAAAATTATAAGCTAGTGTACACAGTAAAATTATTAGCTAGAGTACACAGTAAAATTATAATGTATTTATCTTGACTATTTAATTAGCTTATTAGCTAGTTATTAGAAATTGTAAAACTCTTTCCACTTACAATTTAGTACAGGAGTTGTAGATACGGTATAACATTCAGAAAACATTACACCATACGAATAAAATCCAATATTCCTTAAAACAACTTACTTCGTTCCCAGGAGATCACGACCCCCAGGTTATGAACCTCTGAATTAGAAGCAAGAAACAATAAAGCAATATCAGCGACAGCAAGGGAGGGTAACACGGGCTACTACTTACTTGAAACACTGGGTGTTCGTTACTAACCGACTAAAAATTTGAGTTGACACAAGCAACTGGCGTTGACAGATGCGAATTATTTTACCATATTGAAAATCTATAAAGTTGATCAGCCGAAATAATAACCTTAGCGTTTTAGAGCGTCGGGATATACAGGGTGCCAAGATTAATTTCTGGTTAGTTAGTTTGTTAGTGTGTGTGTGTGCGTGTGTGTGTGTGTGTGTGTGTGTGTGTGTGTGTGTGTGTATATATATATATATATATATATATATATATATATATATATATATATATATATATATATATATATATATATATATATATATATATATATAGTGTGTGTGTGTGTGTGTGTGTATATATATATATATATATATATATATATATATATATATATATATATATATATATATATATATAAAATGTGTGGCGTGTGGGGGATGAATGGTAGAGAGAGCGCGATAGAGTTGCCCGCCTATATGGGTCGTACAGCGACGCGCCCTCGACGTTTTCTCGTGGGTGCGACGTCGAGCGTCTAGACGAGGGGCAGTCGCGCATTGAGAACATAAGAACGTAAGGAGTCTTCAAGAGGCCGGTTGGCCTATACAAGGCAGCTCCTGTACACTCAACCCCACCTTACCTCACCATTCATGGCTTTATCTAACCTCTTCTTGAATGTATCTATGGTATTGGCACCCACAACATGGCTCCCAACCCTGTTCCATTCATCTACCACTCTATTGGTGAACCAATTCTTGCCTATGTTTTTGTTGAATCTGAATTTGTCTAACTTAAAACCATTGCTACGTGTCCTACCTGGCTCTTTTACTATCAAAATCTTATTGACATCCCCTTTATTAAAGCCCTTCATCCATTTATAGACTTCGATCAAGTCTCCTCGCAACCTTCGCCTTTCTAGAGAGTGTAGATTTAAATGCTTCAGCCTGTCTCCATAAGGAAAGTTTCTCACCTCCTGAATGATCTTTGTCATCCTCCTCTGTACAGATTCTAACATCTTGATATCCATTCTATAGTAGGGGAACCAGAACTGAACTGCATAATCGAGATGAGGTCTAACTAAAGTTTGAGGATGACTTCAGCGCTCCTACTGCTTACGCTCCTTGAGATGAAACCAAGTACTCTGTTTGCCCGATTTTTAGCCTGAATGCATTAAACCCTAGGACGGAGGTCAGCGCTCACTAGTACTCCTAAGTCTCTCTCTCACGCCCAGACCTGCTCAGAGGAGTGTCATTTAAGGAGTAATTGTGTGAGGGATTATTCCTACCAACACTCAGAATGCTACACTTCCCGACATTGAATTCCATCTGCCACTTCCCCGCCCAATCATATAGTCTGTCAAGCTCATCCTGGAGAACGCTAGCGTCCCTGTCTGATTGGAATACTCTACCGATCTTGGTATCATCTGCGAACTTACTGACATCACTAATTCCTGTGTCCAAGTCATTGATGTAAATAATAAAAAGCAGAGGACCCAGCACCGACCCTTGTGGGACTCCACTCGTAACACTGCCTCATTCAGATTTTTTACCATTGATTTGCACTCTCTGCTTCCTACCACTAAGCCACGCCCTGATCCAGTTCAAAACTTTCCCATCTACGCCGTGAGCCTGTAATTTTAGTAATAGCCGGTGATGAGGAACTTTGTCGAACGCTTCACTGAAATTTAAATATAATTGTCGCCAGGCCCTGCGTTCATCGTGAACCGTCGCAACGGTTTTTATTTTCAAAATTGGGCTCCTCTGTGTACAGTCGCGCGCATTCACGCACGATTCACCTCGACGTCCCCTTTCTTGTCGCCCTCGTGTGCGTATAGGCGAGCGACCCTCCCTAGCCATGTTGCTGTGAGTTGAATCAGAGGCAAACTCGCAGAGACAATGGCGATGCTCCCACGATTTCGTGCCTTTTCAAAATCGCCAACCGTCGCAGAGCGAAATCGCAGATGTGTGATCCCAGCATAAGTAATCTCGTGGTAAATCTTTTTAATAATAAATGCATACATTTTTCGTTATGCTCATCTGCACAATATCTAAGTTGACTTTTTTTGTTTTTGTATTGTCGCATCAGCTAAAATACATTAAGAAGAAAGAATTACCATAACAAAAAGTGTCATTGTAATGTTTGCTTAAGGTGAGCGTCTCAAGGCATTATCTTTGATTTTTTTTTTTTTTTTTTTTTTTTGCTATTCTTCAAGTTAAAGGCCTAAAAAAAGGCTATCCTGCTCATGAAAAGTCGTTTAAAATCCGCTGTTAAAGGGTCACGAGCACGTGCTAGTCCCTTAACTTTGACGCTAAGAAGCAAGAGATTGAAATATCATGTGTTTTTAATGATTTTTCGATCGTGTTTTTGACTTCCTTTAGTTTAATTTAGTCCACCTTTTCATGACAGCATGCTCTGTCAGGCTTGTTCTCAGAAAACGTAGATTTTTCTTGGGAAGAACGAAGAAGAAGAAGAAGAGTATTGTTTGTTTACGTGTTGGGGAGCAATCGGGCTCGTAATCTAATGTGTTTTACACCATTTTTCGATGTGCCACGTAAGTCTGAAGCACTCAAGGAGAGACCTGAAAGGTTAGCAGAGGTTAGAGAAGCCAAGAAGAGAAACAGAGAGGAACAAAAGACTGCCACAGTGATAATCAGGTGAAATGGGCAACCCACTCCCCCACCCACCACCAGCACTCTGGCTAGAAGAATTGAGCTGTTACATTAGGACTGCAGCGAAAAAACATCTGTTATAAGTACAGAAAATTGCATTATTGATAAATATGTACTGCAGGAGCGGTTTGAGGCTGACAGTGTAGCATGCCCAGCTGGCTTCGCCATCATATCATATCCATCATAGCATCATATTCAAGGCAGCAGACAGACATTTGATTGCCTGTAAAGTGCAAAATAAGCCACTATGAAGTGTTCTACTGCTCTTCGAAGACAGTCAGAGATGGCAATTTTTCTGAAAATAATGTCAAACTTGCCAATTCTTTGCAAACAGGTGGTGGATATAATTTGTATTCTATGGCAGCAACCACCATCACCACCAAGTCCATGCAAAGAGTGCTTATTATGACATCCAGAGCTATGTATAGAGATAAATATTTTACTCTTGAAAATTATTATAGAGACTTGAGAGACAGCAACGGCAAACGCAAAGCAGTAAACAGCAGGCTGGCAGCTCACTGTAAGCGTAATGGTTGGCTTTTCATTGATAATTGGGACCCCTTTTACGAGAGGGGCACCCTGTATGCCAAGGATGGAGTGCACTTGTCACTCCAGGGGGTGGAGGTTCTCGCAGACTCCCTTGAGTGATCACTTAGCACCCTACAGGATTTTTTAGAGTAGGCAAGGGGGGAGGGCCTAACATCAGTGGCTGTGCATCGCAGACTGGGACTACGGGGTGCAGGAGTAATCGAAAGGATGTAAGAAAGGATGGGCTAACGGCTTATTACACCAACAGTAGGAGTCTCAGGAACAAGATCGATCTACTGAGGGGGAAAGCATGTGTCGAGAAATTCGATATTATAGCTATCACGGAAACATGGGTGGATACTGCAAACAAAAACTTCATGTCAGAGTATGAAATAGATGGTTATCAGATGTTTCACAAAGATAGAAAGGAAATAAAGGGAGGGGGGTGGCACTTTATGTTAAAGACACACTTAAATGTTCCGCTAACAATTCTGTTCAAACAAATGGCAACTCAGAATCAGTTTGGGTGGACGTCCACAAAGGGAAAGGCTAGGGGTTCTTTACAGGCCACCCAACCTTAGCAGGCAGGACACTAATATATTACTACAAGAGGTAGGCAGGGCGAGCAGGAGCAAAAATGTCTGCATAGTGGGGGATTTTAACTATAGGAATATAGACTGGGAAGGCGTGGTGGGTGATCTAGAATCTGAGGATTTTCTGAAAGTAATAGAATATAATGTTCTCAAGCAGACAGTGACTGAACCTACCAGAGGAAATAACATTTTAGACTTAGTCCTGACTAACAACGAGAATATGATCAGTGAGCTATATGTTGGGGGAGAATTAGGTGGCAGTAGTCACAAGGAAATTAGGTTTAAAGTAGACTGGGTGGTGACCCATAAACTCAACTCTGTGCTGGTGCATGACTTTAGAAGAGCTGATTATGAGGGGCTCAGAAGACACCTTAAGGAGGTAAATTGGGGAACCTAAGGGCTGGATGAGGGCCAGATCTCAGTGCTGGAACCGGAAAAACAGGGCAGCCATGTAGAAATTACCTACAATAATTTAGTGAGAGTAATTGCAGAGGGTCAGAGACAGCATATCCTTTCCAAACACGTAGGAAAGAAAATAACGACCCCAAATGGATGACCCGCAGACTCAAGCATGAGATTGGCTTAAAGAGAGGAATTTATAGGAAAATAAAGAACGGAGAAACCCACCTCAGGGGTAGGTATGTTGAGCTAGCCAGGTTGGTAAAGAAGAACACCCGCCTAGCAAAAAGAAATTATGAGATTAGGGTGGCCAACGAGGCCAAGAGCGATCGCAAGGGCTTCTTCAAATTGTACAGAACGAAAACAAGGGACTGAATTGGACCGTTGAAAATAAACACAGGTGAGCTCGTTGAGAATGGAGAAGATATGAGTCAAATGATGGATGACTATTTCCTTTCAGTTTTCACGCAGGAAAATCTAACAACCATTCCGAAGAGAACGACAAGTTGAGGGATGTGATCATCACTAGGCAAGTAGTCCAGGATGAGATTGGTAGGTTGAAGAAAAACAAATCGCCGGGCCCGGACGAAGTATTCCCACGGATTCTGAAAGAATGCAAGGAGGTCCTCCGTGGCCCAGTTACCGATATCTTTAAGATGTCGGTAAATTCTGGGTATGTGCCCAATCAATGGAAAGTAGCTAATGTGACGCCGATTTTCAAAAAGGGAGACAAGTCAGCCACCTCAAATTATCACCCAATTAGCTTAACATCAGTTGTAGGAAAGATGTTGGAGTCAATTATAGCCGGGAGCATTCGGGACCATCGAGAGAAGCATAGTTTAATTCATGATTCACAGCATGGGTTCACAAAGGGCAGGTCTTGCCTTACTTATCTGTTGTCCTTCTACACTAAAGTGATCGAGGCGGTTGACAGAGATGAAAACTATGATATTTTATATTTAGATTTCAGTAAAGCGTTCGACAAAGTTCCTCATCACCGGCTATTACTAAAATTACAGGCTCACGGCGTAGATGGGAAAGTTTTGAACTGGATCAGGGCGTGGCTTAGTGGAAGGAAGCAGAGAGTGCAAATTAATGGTAAAAAAATCTGAATGGGGCAGTGTTACGAGTGGAGTCCCACAAGGGTCGGTGCTGGGTCCGCTGCTTTTTATTATTTACATCAATGACTTGGACACAGGAATTACTAGTGATGTCAGTAAGTTCGCAGATGATACCAAGATCGGTAGAGTAATCCAATCAGACAGAGACCCTAGCGCTCTCCAGGATGAGCTTGACAGACTATATGATTGGGCGGGGAAGTGGCAGATGGAATTCAATAACGAGAAGTGTACCATTCTGAGTGTCGGTAGGAATAATCCCTCACACAATTACTCCTTAAACGACACTCCTCTAAGCAGGTCTGGGCGTGAGAGACTTAGGAGTACTAGCGAGCGCTGACCTCCGTCCTAGGGCTCAATGCATTCATGCTAAAAATCGGGCAAACAGAGTACTTGGTTTCATCTCAAGGAGCGTAAGCAATAGGAGCTCTGAAGTCATCCTCAAACTTTACTCTTTTTTTTTTTTTTTTTTTTTTTTTTTTACGTCGTTGCCTGTTGCGCCGGTAGGCATTTTCCTGGTGGGGCCTGATGGTTGGCCCAAGGCTTCTTCCAGATGGGGCCTGATGGTCGGCCCAGCCCGTTCTGGCGCAGGCGAGTGTTTATAGTGGCGCCATCTTGCATTGGCTCATGCTGCCCCCCGGAACTCGTTCTTGATTCGCTTGGACGGCTTCCTCTAGAGTCCGGTTTGATGGGTGGTCTTCAGGACAGCATGTGGGTAGTTTTAAGCCACTCGGCGGTGACTGAAAAATCCGAGTGGTAGCGTCGAGATTCGAACCCGCGTCGTCCATCACGCGGTGAATGTGGGCCCAGTACGCTACCAGTTCGGCCACCGGCTACCCAGCACTAGCACTAGCACTAGTTAGACCTCATCTCGATTATGCAGTTCAGTTCTGGTCCCCCTACTATAGAATGGATATCAAGATGTCAAAATCTGTACAGAGGAGGATGACAAAGATGATTCAGGGGTGAGAAACTTGCCTTATGAAGACAGGCTGAAGCATTTAAATTTACACTCTCTAGAAAGGCGAAGGTTGCGAGGAGACTTGATCGAAGTCTATAAATGGATGAAGGGCTTTAATAAAGGGGATGTCAATAAGATTTTGATAGTAAAAGAGCCAGGTAGGACGCGTAGCAATGGTTTTAAGTTAGACAAATTCAGATTCAACAAAGACATAGGCAAGCATTGGTTCACCAATAGAGTGGTAGATGAATGGAACAGGGTATGGAGCCATGTTGTGGGTGCCAATACCATAGATACATTCAAGAAGAGGTTAGATAAAGCCATGAATGGTGAGGTAAGGTGGGGTTGAGTGTACAGGAGCTGCCTTGTTTAGGCCAACCGGCCTCTTGCAGACTCCTTACGTTCTTATGTTCATAGCCGAGGCGCATGAAATACCATCGGGGCGGGTAAAGAGAGCTTCTGCAGCTGACTATGCTACAGAAAGCTTCTAAATAAATAGATGGAGTTTGGGGAAGTAGCCTACCTCTTCTAAAACAAAAAACCCACATGATAAACTTATGTTCTGATGATCCCCAGAGATAAGGTAAAATATTACCGCTAAAGGCCTGAAACATATCAGTCTTATTCTTCTGAGGGTAATATGTAAAAGTTTTTTTCAACGCTAATTTTCAAAAATCTACTTTTTTGAGTTCTAAGAATTAATTACAACTTTATTTATTTTCCAAGGTGAACAATTTCCCTAACACTTCTTATTCAGCCATTTCCCTGACACTTCCTTGTCCTGAAACTTAAGATTAGGAGTTTCAAGAATTTTATTCTTAATCTAACCCGGTAGCAGCGACGGGTCAAATTTGTGGCTTTACCGTGTAGCAGCGATGGGCCAAATTTGTGCCATGATATAAACCCCCCAAAAATAGATGATGCATAAACTAATCACAAATGCTTTGATATATATTATGAAATGGTTTGTGTGAGTGATGATTTTTTTTCATTTTTCTCGCTTAGAGGGGCCTTTAAGAAACATGATTCCCGCAGCTACTGGGTTAAAAAAAAAGTGTACCCCCTTTTAAAAAAAATATATAAAAAAATAGAAAAAAAACTAAAAATATCAAATTCTGGAACAAGGAAATTAAAAAAAAAAGGTTGAATTTTAAAGCTAAGTACAGTGGAACTGCCCTTTGTTCCATACTGAGAAGTAGTAGGCTTATATGTTATAATGCGGTTCAGTGGACTGAGATGCTTACCTTAAGGATATTTTATAATGGTCAGCTGATAGCAGCTGCGAGAACGCAGTCTATTTGGCGACGAAAAAGGTTACGTTTACAATATTATTCATATTATAGTTCGACAAAATCGACGTATCTTCGATCTGCTTACACCATTTTTCTTTCAATGGATTCATATAAATAAAATCTGGACAGAAATACAATATGACCGCGGGACTATCCGATGCAGCTAATGAAATGTTTAATAAAAGCAATTCTATCAAAATCTCTCATAGGTCCTCATCTAAAAAACATCCGTGATCAGGATGATTCAATATAAACCTAAAAGCACTAGTGGCAACCTCAGCTCAGACATTACAGGAGAGAGAGAGGAGGTTGATAGAGGTTGATGGAGGTAGAGACAACCACAATAAACATGTAATTGATATGGGGTAAAGAACCCATCGCATACCGGTGGACCACCACGACTGTGAGGCACAAGACCTCTAGACACAACTAAGTAAACTAAGTAAGTAAGTAACCCGTCCGCTGCAATTGGCACGGATTTGGCCTTCACTGGTAGTCTGGTAACATATAGTCCCAGGTTTTTATCTGCCTCTGTGGTGGATAGTGGAGTGTTTCCAATGTGGTATTGGTGTGCTGGATATCACCTCCCAAGGTGCAGGACTTTACATTTTTCTTCATTGAATTGTAGCAGCCACTTTTTGCTCCACTTCTACAGCTTGGTGATGTCTTCTTGTAGGAAATCCGCAGTCAAGAAGTTAAATATTTTCCATGAAATTTTAATCGACCATGATAACTAACTATTATAGTTACTAACATCACTGTATTTCCATGACTGCTTTTAAATGTTTTAAATGTTTCAAATGTTGGATATGCTTTGATGCCACTAGAGGGCTATATATTGATCGTCAAGAAAGTTAACCGAGAAAACGAGCAATATATAGTAACGTTGTGCATTTGCTGAATATTTGGTACCAGAAAAAGCTTGCCAAATGTGAATAATTAAGTCAGTAACAGGTATCAGAGATCTCAGTCAACTGTTTGTTAGTAGTCAATTTAAATTTCCCACGCGTTATTCGTGTTTTATATATTATTCTTTCCACTCTAATGTTTCTCTTTCTCATCACACACACCCATCACTCCTTAGAGCACTCTTAGATACCTATGATGTCATATTCCCCTCAACGTGATGCAGTGGGCTAGACTGACAACAAGGTATCATGAGCAGCACGATGTATCACGACTGTATCAAACGTTTCGTCAGCTAGTAATACGTCAGCATGGACTCCGAGGAGTTGATAACTGGGATCGTAGTATAAGATAGATTGATAAACTTCTGTCGAGAAAATACACCGAAAACCGATGGAGAGAGCTATCTAGGGTTAAGGCATTTGCCATTGCAAGAATATGATAGCGAAACTCGATTTATTGTTTTGCGGGAATTAAATAATCGTCAACTGGGAGAATACGAAACTGGAGTAGCAATGTTTGGGGTAGGCGGTGGCTGAACATATAGCAAGACGGCCCGCGTTCAGGAGGACGCGACTTCAATCCCCTACCGGTGCCACCAAGCTGGGATTTTTCAGCCGCCGCCGAGTGTCTTAAAACTACCCACATGCTGTCCAGAAGGCCACCTATCAACCCGGGCACTAGATTCTAGGATTAAAGATGAGCTCCGGGAGGGCAGCATGAGCCAATGCAAGATGGCGCCACTATAAACACTCGCCTGCGCCAGAACGGGCTGGGCCGACCATCAGGACCCACCGGGAAGAAGCCTTGGACCGACCATCAGGATCCACCGGGAAGAAGCCTACCGGCGCAATAGGCCAAGACGTAAAAAAAAAATGTATTAGGCTCACCAAGTGCGAGTTCGCGAACACCGGTACACCTGAGATTCATGGGGTATCTTGAAATATTAGGTAATACCGTAATATATATGCTTGAACCCACCTGTAATAACTTGTACCAGACTATTGGGCATTGGCGCGCGGCAGCGCTCAACACTAAATTTTGTTATCAGGAAGGTTCGAACGTTTTGTTTTTTTTTTTTCACTGAATTGTAAAATATACTTGAAAATATATATCGTGCGGTACAATGTGTACTGGTCGATCGACCTTGGGTTCATGAGGTGATCTGAAATATTAGGAAGTTACGAAACACATATATTACATTCGAGCGGTTTATTATAATTCTTATAATCGATCCTTTCTTTTCCTATGCGAGATCAACAGGCATTGGTACGCCAGCACGCAAACTAACTTTTACTGTCATGAAGGTTTAAAAGTATTTTCTCAGCGAATTACAAAATCTAAGAGAAAATAGATATCGTACTGTACTTCTGACAACCTTGAATCTTACAAACCTCATTTATTTTATGATGGAATATCTTTTTATCTTTATTTGTTCTTGTATGCACCAATTACATGCACCCACACCAAAGCATCCTAATCTCCCGATTCGACAAATATCAAGCTAACGCAAATTTACAGATCACTTTTAGCACAATTTACTTCTGATATTCTAGAACTAAAATGTAAATAAAGGGGTTGCTCCATAACGTTGCAGAAAAAAAGCGTGTTCTGACCATAAAATATTTGTGGGGTTCTTGAAAGGTCTGGACTTCCGAAAAATCCTCTCAGCAATAAAAAAAAATATAAAATAAATAACTGAAAATTGAGTTATCAGACTCACAGCCCCTCTAGTCCTTATTTATTTAAATATCTGACCAATCACATCTCTCATATGGTAAGCAAAAGCCAGATAAACGTGTTCTTAAGTTTATTGACAACAAAAAACTCGCTGGAAATTAAGAATAATTAATTAACACCAAGCACACAGCAACCTAGTAGCTATGCTAAAACATCCTAGGAAATAGATTACTTAGCTGCAGGTGGAGAGAAGCCAAGCCACACCCTGATCTTCCTCGTGGTCCGTGCCTGGAGTCCTTCTGTCCTCTTCTCGTCCCTCACTGCAACGCGCCGTGCCCTCCTTCCTCCCACGGGCTTCCCTAGACCTGAGTATACAATCACTCTGGAATTGTGGATACTACAAGGCAGGAAAACCCCACAATGCTCAACGTGGTGTGGGAGGCGGGAGTAAGGGACGCCCGCTCGCGACGAAGCCTGGGCAGGAGATGGTTGGGAGATGGCGGCCGTCCCACAATGCTCAGGCCGGGTTCCGCGGTCAAGATGCCAGCTCTCGCCATACGGCATCTCGTTTTCTGTGCAACACTTACGCTAAAAACGCCCTAACATCTATGGATTGTTATTTATTAATAACCTAACGCATGCAATTGGTCATAGTGGGTCATGCAGCCCACACATATCTCAGCGTTGGCAGTATTAACGAAATGATTTGAAATAGCGCGCGTTCCCGCCTTCATGTGTTTCTTCCCGCTCTCTCAATCAAAATGGCGGCGACTCCCGCGGTAACTTTCCACTGGCCACTCCCTGAATAATGACTCATGACAATATTCAACTTAAAATAATAAAAGCATTTATTTGCGCACATACTTAATTAAAACAGGGAGAGTTTGAGGGTCGGTGGGTGCGGAGATATCTGCAAAAGACGCCCATTCAGCCAACAATCAATCAGCAGCGTATTTACTGATTCCTAAGTTAAAGGACCAGAGTAAGGGAAAATATTGTTTATTGCGTGTGAAACATTGCACTTCCGTCATTACAAGGATTATTGTATTAGTTTTGTCCTAGCTGGCAACTTGTACCAGTCACCGCTCAAATTCCGACAAGAAAATGGGGTGCTGCAAAGAAAGACTTAAGATTCTGTGTTTTCATGTTTAATGTTCATCGTCGATCCTTTACTCCCTCTGTCTTGTAGCGTCCTCAATGTTTAACTTTCCTTGTCCTCGTTTATCTTCCACTGTCTGTCTTCGTCCTTCTATTGTCAAATTATACACATAGTTCCACATATACACAAACACTTAAATGTCACCCACACTTCACAACATTCACATAAACGCATACACAAACAAACACCTTTTCTTAGTGTCTTGTCTATGTCGATGACCTCTGTAAGTTTGTCCAAATAAAGTAACCCTGACGGATATTGAGTTTCTCTATCCGCGAACCTATTAGCATTCGAGAACACTCGTTACCACCAACAATTGGTGACCCTGCAGTGTTCCTAAGGTTCTAGGTGGCTTATAACCAGTGCCGCTCAAGGGCACTCTCTCCCAGAGGGTGGACCTGAGTCAGAATTATCTGATTCATTCGTCCTACCCTCTCCTGGGGCAATAAATCTCACCTCCGCTTGGGGTTCGTGGGATTGAGCCACGGGTCGGGAGAAATATTACGCCGTGGGCGTAGTTGCCACCTACAGGGTTTCTCCTCCGCCTTCCCCCAGGCACACTCTGTGCCCCTTCCCCCAGGCGCCTTCTGCGTCTCTTTCAGGCATGTCTGTGCGCCTCTTTCAGGCTTCCTTAGTGCCCCCTGTCCAGGCATATTTTGTGCCCCATAGTGCTCCTCCCGGCCCTCACCCACCCACCCCCACCCCTCCTCCTTCTTGCCTTCCCGCTGGTCCGACGACTGAGACACGCACACCGTGTGACACACTACACAGACTCAGTGAACACTCAAACACAGTGCGACACATTACTGAGACACAGTGCCACACACTCAGTGTACACGCCACACACAGACTCGGTGTACACGCCATACAGACTCAGTGTATACGCCACCACACACCACACAGACTCAGAGAGACACGCAAACACAGTGTGACACCCCACTGGGATTACTAGCTGCCCCCTGGATTAACCACCGCCTCCTGGATCTACCACCGCCCTCTTGGATTACCTTATTCTCCTGTGGATCCTCATATATAGTGCAGTGTGTCCAGCAATAGTTCAGTGCAGCACGTCCCCAGCAACAGTTCGTGTCACTGTGTTACCTACTAAGCATATAGTGCTGTGTTACAGTGCCTTTTTGAACACTGGTTCACTCCCCGAGCCACAGAGGCCCCTGGCACGTGCCAGCGCCTATAGTACACGCAGTTCGTTCTACTCTCACGGACTGCCGCGGCTCCTGGCATATGCTAGCGCCTCTCACTCCTCAACCGGCTGTGGTCCCTGGCACACTGGCATCTAGCGCCTTACCACGCAGTCGTTCGACGCCCTTACGGACTGCCGAGGCCCCTGGCACGTTGGCAGCTGGCGCCTTTAACACACGCAGTTTGTTCTACTCTCACGATTGCCGAGGCCCCTGACACGCTGTCAGCTAGCGCCTTCACACGCAGTTCCCTCGACGCACTGTGACTGCCGTGGCCCCCGGCGCGTTTACGCCAGTGCCTTTCGCCCATCTTCACGCCGCTCGACTTCACCATACCTGACGACAACATGCAACTCTTCCTCTACTACGGCGGTGTCCTTCAGAGCACCACTCTTCTGCTCAGGACCCGTCTACGTGGTTCGCGATTCGGGAGTGCGGGTTCAAGCCTTCCAGGATCTATTAAACAGCCAACCACTCAACTTACCGCAGCTCAACTCACGCAGCCCACCTCACGCAGCCCCCTCACGCAGCCCACCTCACGCAGCCCACATCACGCTGCTCAACTCACGCTGCTCAACTCCTCGCTGCTCAACTCCTCGCTGCTCAACTCCTCGCTGCTCAACTCCTCACCTCGACTCACCGTAGCTGTCCCCTACGCGCTACTCACTTCAGCTCAACTCACCGTAGCTGTTGTCACCACATTACTCACTCCAGCTCGACTCACCGTAGCTGTTGTCACTGCACTACTCATCCCAGCTCGACTCACCGTAGCTGAACTACTCAGCGCAACTTACCGTGCACCTCAACACAACTCTACTCAGCGCAACTCATCGCACAACGCTACTCAGCGCAACGCATCACCGTCTTCCCCAGCGCCCCAGCACCAGGGAAGATTTCGTTCCTCCTTCCTCGTCACTGGGGGGGGAGTAATCTGTAGCAGTCACCGCTCAAATTCCGACAAGAAAATGGGGTGCTGCAAAGAAAGACTTAAGATTCTGTGTTTTCATGTTTAATGTTCATCGTCGATCCTTTACTCCCTCTGTCTTGTAGCGTCTTCAATGTTTAACTTTCCTTGTCCTCGTTTATCTTCCACTGTCTGTCTTCGTCCTTCTATTGTCAAATTATACACATAGTTCCACATATACACACACACTTAAATGTCACCCACACTTCACAACATTCACATAAACGCATACACAAACAAACACCTTTTCTTAGTGTCTTGTCTATGTCGATGACCTCTGTAAGTTTGTCCAAATAAAGTAACCCTGACGGATATTGAGTTTCTCTATCCGCGAACCTATTAGCATTCGAGAACACTCGTTACCACCAACAAACTCATGGGGGGGTCCGCTATAGTCAAACCATTTTAAAGAGTCTGTAGAGGAGTTGGCTTCCGTGGGTCCTTCCCCCTCTCACCTCTGCCACACAGTCACGTAAACCTTTGGCCATGGAAGTGTGCTGCTTATCATCTCTGATGCTCTGCGTTATCAAATAGCGGCTAATCTCTACACCAGACAAAGGCTCGACTCCATGCTGAGAAGAGCGAGGCAAACAGAGTATACCATGGAATAGAAGGCGACCTGCGACACCACCGGGCCATCTGCAACTTCTGCAACGCCAACGTATCATCACAGCCGCCTGAGCCCTTCCATCACATAAAACAAGCCCTCCAATCACTTAAAACAAATACAAGTCCCGGACCCGATAAAGTATATCCTATACTGCTTAAAGAAACAAAGAGCGAAATACTATCCTCCCTCACAACCGTATTCAATATGTCCTTGCGACAAGGCATCGTCCCTTCGGATTGGAAAAAGGCGAACGTGACACCGATTTTTTAAGAAAGGAGACAAAAAAATACCAGGTAACTACAGACCCATTAGTCTAACTTCAGTCGTAGGTAAGCTACTTGAGAGCATAATTAGAGACAAAATTGTGAGTTACCTTGAAAGCCACTCATTAATTGGGGATTCACAACAGGGCTTCCGTAACAAAAAATCCTGCCTATCAAACCTATTGACCTTTTATAACGACCTCTTCTCAGTTTATGACGTAACCAAATCATTGGATGTAGTCTATCTTGATTTTCAGAAAGCGCTGGATAAAGTCCCACATCATAAATTACTTTATAAATTAAAGGAAATAGGTATTGACGGTCAAGTATACCAATGGATCGCGAATTGGTTGAGCAACATACAACAAAGAGTGGTGATTGACGGATTTAACTCAGAGTGGGCACCGGTCACTAATGGCGTCCCTCAGGGCTCGGTTCTTGGCCCAGTGCTCTTCATTATTTACATCAACGATGTGGATGTTGGACTCAATAATCGCATTAGTAAATTTGCAGACGACACAAAGATTGGTAACTCGGTTCTCACTGACGAAGACAGGCAAAGCCTCCAAGAGGATTTGGACAAAATTTCACCTTGGTCGGATAGATGGGAGATGCCCTTTAAAGTAGACAAGTGCCAGGTCCTTCAAGTTGGAACAAGAAATAAGAAGTTCGATTACGAAATGGACGAAATACGTTAAGGACCTGGGGGTCAAAATCGCGTCAAACCTCAAATTCTCACATCAATGTATCGATGCAGCAAATAAAGCGAACAGAATGGTGGGCTTCATTAAAAGAAACTTTTTATTCAAGAATAAAGATGTAATACTTCCGCTCTACAATATTTTAGTCAGACCCCACTTGGAATATGCGGTACAGTTTTGGTCTCCCCACCATGCAAAGGACATTGCTAAATTAGAAGGTGTTCAGCGGCGGGCAACAAAAATTACCCCTTCCTTGCGCACAAATCTTACGAAGAAAGGCTTTCCACCCTTAACATGTTCTCTTGAGAAACGCCGCCTCCGAGGAAACCTGATCGAATGTTTTAAAATACTTAATGGTTTCACGAATGTAGACAGAACAAAATTGTTTATGATCGATGACACTTTGCGAACGAGGAACAATGGCATAAAACTCAAATGTAGACAAGTAAATTCAGACTGCACCAAATTTTTCTTCACCAACGTTGTAGTACGAGAATGGAATAAGACCCCACCTCCGGTGGTCCAGTGTAA
This sequence comes from Eriocheir sinensis, assembly GCF_024679095.1. NCBI lineage: Eukaryota > Metazoa > Arthropoda > Malacostraca > Decapoda > Varunidae > Eriocheir > Eriocheir sinensis. Next base: position 313,539 of record NW_026111976.1, read on the forward strand.
CACAATTGACTTCTTTAAAAACAAGCTCGACCGACACTTCATTGAACTCAATATTAACTAGATTAGAAATGCAACGTTTTGGAGCCATCTGATAAATGTAGAATCACTTAGGTTTAAGGACAGACCACCTAGTCTGGACCATTTGGTCTGTGTGGTCTGATTTGCTTTGTAAATTGTAAATCCCCCGAATACTCACTCAGCAGACAGTGGCGTACCTGTTTCAGCTGGGGGGGAGGTCAGACCTACCTCACATACGCCGACCGACTCACAGGGTGCATAGAGATTGCACACCTTCCCTTCGGTGCCTCCTCCGACAAGATCATGAAATACCTCAGGCACTACTTCACAAGTTGTTGAGCCCCACAGCAACTCGCCATAGACGGCGGGATCAACTTATTAAGTGGGGAGATGGCTGGGGAGATGGCGTCGTGACCCACCTCTCTAAATAAGGCATTGGAAGGATGATGAATAAGAGGAATATATTCTTATTCGTTTGGAGAGGAATTTTCAGAGAAAATTTTATTTTTGTTAGATTATAAGATTTTGTTAAGAGACTATGCAGTGGTTTTGTTAACAGAAAGAAAATAAATTCCATCACTGAGGTTCGACAGCATTTTATTCTTTAAAGGTGTCAGGCAGAAACTAAATGAAAAGTTTGCATTGTACTGATAAAAAGGAATAGACGAGTGTAGATAGGAATAGACGAGTGCTAGAAGAGGAGACTTTACCTGCAAGTGCAGATCGTTACTGTCGATGTTGTGTTTTGAAAAAATAACTAATTTTTGTCTACAGTAAGACCAAGGGGAACTGGCGACAGGGCTTCGGCGTGCAAAGAATGTGTGGAACCTGCATGTGCCACATCTTGAAAATAATAATGTGCTCATCTCCTGTGACACTTGCATAAGATAACAAACAGAACGAATATATATATATATATATATATATATATATATATATATATATATATATATATATATATATATATATATATATATATATATAGATATATATTTTTTTTTTTTTTTTTACAAAAATGGAGGGAGCTCTAGGGCACACACACACAAAAAAAGAAAAAAATAATAAAAAAAGCCCACTACTGCTGCTCCTAAAAAGAAACAAAAGAGGAGGCCGAAAGGAAGATCAAATACGGAGGGAGAGGTGTCCTGATACCCTCCTCTTGAAAGAGTTCAAGTCGTAGGCAGGAGGAAATACAGATGAAGGAAGATTGTTCCAGAGTTTACCAGCGTGAGGGATGAAAGAGTGAAGATGCTGGTTAACTCTTGCATAAGGGGTTTGGACAGTATAGGGATGAGCATGAGTAGAAAGTCGAGTGCAGCGGGGCCGGGAAGGGGGGAGGCATGCAGTTAGCAAGTTCAGAAGAGCAGTCAGCGTGGAAATATCGATAGAAGATAGAAAGAGAGGCAACATTGCGGGGGAATTTAAAAGGTAGAAGACTATCAGTATGAGGAGAGCTGATGAGACGAAGAGCCTTAGCCTCCACTCTGTCCAGAAGAGCTGTGTGAGTGGAGCCCCCCCACACATGAGATGCATACTCCATACGAGGGCGGACAAGGCCCCTGTATATGGACAGCAACTGTGCAGGGGAGAAGAACTGGCGGAGACGGTACAGAACGCCCAGCCTCGAGGAAGCTGATTTAGTAAGAGATATGAAGTTTCCAGTTGAGATTTTGAGTTCAGGATAGACCGAGGATGTTTAGTGTTGAGGAAGGTGATAGCTGGGTGTTGTCAAAGAATAGGGGATAGTTGTTTGGAAGATTGTGTCGAGTGGATAGGTGGAGAAACTGTGTTTTTGAGGCGTTGAAGGACACCAGGTTCTTCTTGCCCCAATCGGAAATAATAGTAAGGTCAGAGGCTAAGCGTTCTGCAGCCTCCAGCCTTGAGTCGTTAAGTTCTTGAAGGGTGGGTCTTCTATTAAAAGAAGTTGAGTAATGCAGAGTGGAATCATCGGCGTAGGAATGGATAGAACAGTTCGTTTTGGAAAGAAGAACATCAATGAACAACAGAAAAAGAGTGGGAGATAGGACAGAACCGTGTGGGACACCACTGTTAATAGATTTAGGGGAAGAACAGTGACCGTCTACCACGGCAGAAAAAGAACGGTCAGAAAGGAAACTGGAGATAAAGGTACAGAGTTGAAGGATAGAAACCGTAGGAGGGTAGTTTGGAAAGCAAAGATTTGTGCCAGAACCTATCAAAAGCTTTTGATATGTCCAGCGCAATAGCAAAGGTTTCACCGAAACGGCTAAGAGAGGATGACCAAGAGTCAGTTAAGAAGGCTAGGAGATCACCAGTAGAACGCCCCTTGCGGAACCCATACTGGCGATCAGATAGAAGGTCAGAAGTGGAAAGGTGCTTTTGAATCTTCCGGTTAAGGATTGATTCAAAAGCTTTAGATAGACAAGAAAGTAAAGCTATAGGATGGTAGTTTGAGGGATTGGAGCGGTCACCCTTCTTAGGTACAGGCTGTATGAAGGCATACTTCCAGCAAGAAGGAAAGGTAGATGTTGACAGGCAGAGGCGAAAGAGTTTGACCAGGCAGGGTGACAGCACGGAGGCACAGTTTTTAAGGACAATAGGAGGCACTCCATCAGGTCCATAAGCCTTCTGAGGATTGAGGCCAGAGAGGGCATAGAAAACATCATTTTGAAGAATCTTTAAAACAGGCATAAAGGAGTCAGAGGGGGGATGAGTAGGAGGAATATGCCCAGAATCGTCCAGAGTGGAGTTTTTAGAAAAAGTTTGAGAGAAGAGTTCAGCCATAGAGATAGATGAGACGGCAGTGTTGCCGTCAGGACTGAGGAGTGGAGGGAAAGATGAAGAAGTGAAGTTGGAGGAGATGTTTTTGGCTAGATGCCAGAAATCACGGGAAGAGTTAGAGAAAGCAAGGTTTTGACATTTTCTATTAATGAAAGAAGTTTTGGTTAGTCGGAGAATAGATTTGGCACGATTTCGGGCAGAAATGTAAGTTCATAATTAGTATTAGTTTGAAGGCTCTGGTACCTTTTGTGAGCTACCTCTCTATCATTGACAGCACGAGAACAAGCGTGATTAAACCAAGGCTTTTTAGCGTGAGGAGTAGAGAAAGAACGAGGAATGTATGCCTCCATTCCAGAGACAATCACCTCTGTGATGCGCTGAGCACACACAGAGGGGTCTCTATCCTGGAAGCAATAATCATTCCACGGGAAATCGGAAAAGTACATCCTCAGGTCGTCCCACCGAGCTGAAGCAAAATGCCAGAAGCATCGCCTCTTCGGTGGGTCCAGAGGGTGTACAGGAGCGATAGGACAGGATGCAGAAATAAGATTGTGATCGGAGGAGCCCAACGGAGAGAACAGTTTGACAGAATAAGCAGAAGGGTTTGAGGTAAGGAAGAGGTCTAAAATGTTGGGCCGATCTCCAAGACGGTCCGGAATACGTGTAGGGTGCTGGACCAACTGCTCTAGGTCGTTGAGGATAGCAAAGTTGTAGGCTTGTTCACCAGGATGGTCAGTGAAAGAAGATGAAAGCCAAAGCTGGTGGTGAACATTGAAATCTCCTAGGATGGAGATTTCAGCGAAGGGAGAGTGGGTCAAGATGTGCTCCACTTTAGGATTCAAACAGTCAAAGAATTTTACATAGTTGGTAGAGTTAGGTGAGAGATAAACAGCACAGATGTATTTAGTAATAGAATGACAATGAAGTCTTAGCCAGATGGTGGAAAATTCAGAAGAGTCAAGGTCGTGGGCACGAGAGCAAGTGACGTCGTTGCGCACGTAGGCGCAACATCCAGCTTTGGATTGAAATTTAGGATAGAGATAGTAGGAGGGAACAGAGTAGAGATTGCTGTCAGTAGCCTCAGAAACCTGTGTTTCGGTAAGGAAGAGAAGGTGAGGTTTAGAGGAGGAGAGATGATGTTCCACAGAATGAAAATTAGAGCGAAGACCGCGAATGTTGCAGAAATTGAGAAGAAAGAGGTTCGAGGAGTTATCGAGACACCTCTCGGGTCGGCAGCCAGAAGGGGAGTCCTCCCTGGGGGAATTTGTTGTACCCCCCCCAGGCGGGGATATATATATGTGTGTGTGTGTGTGTGTGTGTGTGTGTGTGTGTGTGTGTGTGCAATTTTAACGTAAATATTCAGAAGTTTTAAGAAACGGTAAACTAAACTAATATGGAAGATATACAGAAATTCCAGTGTGTGACAGACATATTCTGCGATGTTGTTCTGAATTCACGGTCACTTAAAACTGGCTTCCGTTCTAGATCCTGGATGGAAAAGGAAAAAAAATTGTTTGTAACATATAAGTCTTTAAGACATGCATAAATGTTTCTTTTAGTTTTATTAAACTGTTGAAAAGGTAACAAGAGCGACAGATCCCGTAATGTAACACCAATGAGTCACGGGGTCAAGCCCGGGTCTTCTGAGGAAAAGTCAGGGCAGCTCTTTGTATGATGAGTATTTTCCAGTGATTCCCCATAACTTTAATTTACCCACCATCATATTTCCAAGAGGAACCTATACAATTATGATATGATTGTACATGGAATAGTTTCCACACACTGCATATGTCCAATCATATGGCAACAACTAGTTATATATTGGAAATTTTCACACACATTTGTAAGGTAGTTGTTATTGTTAAAGATTTACTCCCTCTTAAAGGTGGAAGCACGGGCCTTTGTAGTAGGGTAGTGCGTATCGGTGGGTCTTATCAAGAAGTTTTACGCCGGATTGGTTTGGTTTGGTCTTTTTGATACCTGTGCAGGAGATACATTTAGATATTCACGTTGCTTGTTCTTCCAGTCTTTCTCTGTGGTTGCAAGACATGGGCACTGAAGAGTGGCTTGAAGAGACGCATTCATGGTATTAGGTAATAGGTGTTGGGATGATTGCGTCAAATCGGCGATTACTCCACGAAACTGTACCGAGGCTCATTACATGCATAATCAGCGAACGCTAACTTCAGCTATACGGACATGCGGCACCACAACACTAACAACGTTGCTCATCGGGCTGTTTCTGTAACAGATAAATCCGAGAATAGGAGGCCAAGGAGCGCTCACAAAATTTGTGGGATGAATAAGTTGATGGATCTTACTACGAGGCACTTAGGTAGGGATAGTGGAGCATGGAGAGGAGGGGCCCCCTGCGGATTGCGTTGTCGTAGGTGAGACAAGGCGGTGTATGCCTCTATCTATTGACTGATATCTTTAGCTTTTGTAAATTAGTTTCAACAGTAAAAGAACTTTTGAGAGTATAAAAAGGAAGGGGAAAATTATGTAATACAATAAAATAATGGCAGTCAAGAGATGTTCCATATATAATTAGATGATCTTGCTTTATTAACTGACTCTTGGTCATCCTTTCTTAGCCGTTTCGGTGAATCTTTTGCTGTTGCTGAGATATCTCGAAAGCTTTTGATGAAGGTTGACACAAATTTTTCCTTCACGAACTACGTTCCTATCCCTCTCTCTGTACTGTTATATAAAGTTTCCTTTCTGGCCAATTTATCTCCGCTATGGTAGACGGCCACTGTTCTTCTCCTAAACCTATTAACAGTGGTGTCCCGCAGGGCTCTGTCCATCTCCCACTCTCTTTCTGTTATTCATTGATGATCTTTCCAAAACAAATTGTCCAATCCACTTAAGTCGATGACTCAACTATGCATTACTCAATATCATTTAACAGGGGACCCTTCCAACAGGAACTACACGAGTCAAGAATAAGGGCTGCAGAACGCTTAACCTCAGACCTTGGTATCATCTCTAAATGGGGCAAGAGGAACTTGGTGTCCTTCAACGCCTCAAAAGCTCAATTTCTCCACCTGTCAACTCGACACAATCTTCCAATCCTATATTCTTCGACAAACACAACCGTCACCTTATACAATAAACATGCTCGGCGTATCCTTAACTCAATATCACAACTGAAAACCTCATATCTCTTCTCTTACTAAATTAGCTTCCTCCCAGATGCTGTCCATATCCAAAGGCCTTCTCCGTATCCGTATGGAGTATGCATTTTATGTGAGGGGAGTCTCCACAGACTCCACACACAACACTCTTGAACAGAGTGGAGTCAGAGGCTTTTCGTCTCGTCAACTCCCCTCCTTTTACCGACAATCTTCTATCTCTTAAATTCCGCCGCAATGTCGTATCTCTTTTTATCTTCTATCGATATTTTTATGCTGATTGCTCTTCTGAACCTGCTAATTGCATGACCCCCTCCCATTCTCGCTGCCCCGCAGCACTCGACTTTCTGCTCCTAGCTCATCCCTATAGTGTCCGAATCCCTTATGCACGAGTTAACCAGCTAGCTTCTTCATTATTTCATCCCTTACACTGGGAAACTTTAGAAAACTCTTCCTTCGTCTATCTTCCCTACGACCTTAGCCTATACGACTTATTCTATTTCAAGAGGAGAGTATAAAGACACCTTTCCACCCGATATTGACAATTTTGCTCACTCTTCTAAACTCTTTGTATAGCGTTTTTTTCTGATTTATTGTATGCCCTTGAACTGATTCCTTCACTATAAAAATAAATGCTGTGCGATATCAATGAAGTACATCGTACATGAAGTACATCTGATATGAGATTTTATTACCTCAGTGATAAGAGGCAGCTGAATGAGATGTTAGGTACTCGTGGGAAGAGGGTGTGGCTCACTGAAAAATCGAGAATGAGTACCCTACCGTCGCCTCTCTGCACAAGAACTGTTTATACTAAAGCTCATTCCTAAGCTGGTATAAGACTTAGTTGTCCATGGGATGTATCATCTTGTAAAAGTGTACTACTAACAGTATATATTGTTTGAGGGACGCTTCAAAACGCTTCCTAGATTAAAGAGATAATTGTTGGCATTTCCCGATCTTTAACTGAGGAGCATTTTTTGATTATAGATATAATTTCAATATTTATCGACTCCTACTTAGGGTATATTTTAAGCGAAATTAAGTATTTCCATAACAGTGCTTGACATGCCTTTGTATAGCAGAGAAGACAGGCGAGTATGGAGCAGAAGTCATGAGCACCAGATGGCAAATGGCGAAGTTTTGTTCCACCATCTGAGATACCACAACGCCCACGTTATCCACGCTGACGGCCCCCGATGACAGTGAAGGAACAACGAAAACAGCGACCAGGGTCAACGTGAAGCCGATTACCTGGCCCGCCATTTTTTAGGCTGTTAAAATGAAAGACAAATGAAAAAAATTATGTTCAAATATAAAAGGAAAAAATTAAATGCATGTTCAAAGAAAATATTATGCTAAGAGCTGATAGCCTGAAAGACAAATACTACTATTTCAAAGAACATAAACGTAGCTTCTTTCAATATGCAAGCATTTTTCGGCTGACACAAACATTTTTATTACCATTCATGCAGCACTTATGTTTGGCGTTCTTCCATTAGTAAAGAGTCTATATTACCGTCCAGGCAGTATTTTTCATCAAGGCACATCACTCGTGAGGAGTTCACACACAGGTTCAGTTAATATTAGTTTTTCGGTTGAAGTTAATTAGTTAGTGTGAGGATTGCCATGGTGTGGTAGTCCATTGAAGGTGGTTGTGTGATCGACCGCTATCTAGGCACTATATGCTTCTCTCTTACGTATACCCCGGAATCGTGCAAAATCTATATTCCGACTAACCCAAAACTCCTTCATTAATAGAAAATGCCAAAACTTTCCTTTCTCTAATTCTTCCCGTGACTTCTGGCATCTAGCAAAAAATATCTCCTCCAGTTTCACTTCTTTCTCTTTCCCTCCTCTCCTTAACCCTGACGGCAGCACTGCCGTCTCATCTGTCTCTAAGGCTGAACTCTTCTCTCAGACTTTCTGTAAGAACTCCGCCCTGGACGATTCTGGGCATATTCCTCCTACTCATCCCCCCTCTGACTTCTTTATGCCTATAATTAAGATTCTTCCTAATGATGTTTTCTATGCCTTCTCTGGCCTCAACTCTCAGAAGGCTTATGGACCTGATGGAGTGCCTCCTATTGTCCTTAAAAACTGTGCTTCCGTGCTGACACCCTGCCTGGTCAAACTCTTTCGCCTCTGCCTGTCAACATCTACCTTTCCTTCCTGCTGGAAGTATGCCTTCATACAGCCTGTGCCTAAGAAGGGTGACCGTTCCAATCCCTCAAACTACCGTCCTATAGCTTTGCTTTCATGTCTATCTAAAGCTTTTGAATCAATCCTTAACCGGAAGATTCAAAAGCACCTTTCCACTTCTGACCTTCTATCTGATCGCCAGTATGGGTTCCGCAAGGGGCGTTCTACTGGTGATCTCCTTGCCTTCCTAACTGACTCTTGGTCATCCTCTCTTAGCCGTTTCGGTGAAACCTTTGCTATTGCGCTGGACATATCAAAAGCCTTTGATAGGGTCTGGCACAAATCTTTGCTTTCCAAACTACCCTCCTACGGTTTCTATCCTTCTCTCTGTACCTTTATCTCAAGTTTCCTCTCTGACCGTTCTATTTCTGCTGTGGTAGACGGTCACTGTTCTTCCCCTAAACCTATTAATAGTGGTGTTCCGCAGGGTTCTGTCCTATCTCCCACTCTCTTTCTGTTGTTCATTGATGATCTTCTTTCCAAAACGAACTGTCCTATCCATTCTTACGCTGATGACTCTACTCTGCATTACTCAACTTCTTTTAATAGAAGACCCACCCAACAGGAACTAAATGATTCCAGGATAGAGGTGGCAGAAGGCTTAGGCTCAGACCTTACTATCATTTCCGACTGGGGCGAGAAGAACTTGGTGTCCTTCAACGCCTCAAAAACACGGTTTCTCCACCTTTCCATTCGACACAATCTTCCAAACAACTATCCCCTATTCTTCGACAACACACAGCTGTCACCTTCTTCAACACTAAACATCCTCGGTCTATGCTTAACTCAAAATCTCAACTGGAAACTTCATATCTCTTCTCTTACTAAATCAGCTTCCTTGAAGCTGGGCGTTCTGCACCGTCTCCTCCAGTTCTTCTCCCCCGCACAGTTGCTATCTATTTACAGGGGCCTTGTCCGCCCTCGTATGGAGCATGCATCTCACGTGTGGGGGGGCTCCACTCACACAGCTCTCTTGGACAGAGTGGAGTTTAAGGCTCTTCGTCTCATCAGCTCTCCTCCTCATACTGATAGTCTTCTACCTCTCAAATTCCGCCGCCATGTTACCTCTCTATCTTCTATCGATATTTCCATGCTGACTGCTCTTCTGAACTTGCTAAGTGCAAGCCTCCCCCCCTCCCGCGGCCCCGCTGCACACGACTTTCTACTCATGCTCATCCCTATACTGTCCAAACCCCTTATACAAGAGTCAACCAGCATCTTCACTCTTTCATCCCTCACACTGGTAAACTCTAGAACAATCTTCCCTCATCTGTATTTCCTCCTGCCTACGACTTGATCTCTTTCAAGAGGAGGGTATCAGGACACCTCTCCTTCCGAAATTGACCTCTTTTTGGACATTCCTTTGACCTCTATTCAAGAGCAGTAAGTAGCGGGTTTGTTTATATTTTTCTTTACACCCTTGAAGTGTCTCCTTTGCTGTAAAAAAAAAAGAATAAATAAAAGAATAAAAATGGAGAGTGGCTGAGAGTGTGCTTAGAGGGGGCTGCTCCTAGCGAACACTTTCTTTCAGCACAAAAATATCCATCAATACACATGAAGGAGGGGGGAAGATTATGAGCAGAAATGATTGATTGATTATGTGGCAGCAGATGAAAGACTTAGAAAGGATATTTGTGATGCGAAGGTAGTAAGAGGAATGTTCTTGCAGTGCTGGCAAAATTAAGGCTGAAGGAAAAGTGGGTGTTTGAAAACAAAAGTGAAGTAAGAAAGGAAATATTGAAGATTGAAAGGCACAGGAAAAGGAAATAAGAGATGAGTATAAACGTGAAATGGCAGAGGCCTTTAGTGAAAAATGGGAAAGTGTAAAAGATAGTTCAGATATTGAAGAAGTTTGTGGAACATTTAAATAAGTAATGTTAACTACAACAAAAAAAAGTGGTAGGGATGAAAGTGGTGAGGGATGGAAAAATAAAAGGAAATCCATGGTGGACAGAAGAGATAAGGAGGATAGTAAAAGAGAAAAGGCAACTTTTTTTAAGAAAACTCAAGAAAGAAATGTTGCTGAGCAAGTAAAAAGGGAAAGGAAAAAAAATATAGCGAATGCAAAATGAAATTAAAACAAGCAATAACAGAAAGTAAAAGAGTTGATGAAGACTTTGGAAAAAGACTAAGTGAAAAATATAAAGGGAATAAACTCATATTGGAAAGAAGTAAAAAACGAAAGAAATGCATAAAATATCTCCCCAAGTAAAATAAATGAAGTTATGGATGAAAATGGAAAGATGTTTAAAGACGGGAAAGCTGTGAAAGAGAAAGAGAATATTTCAAAAGCTTAATGAATTTTGATGATGGAGGTCCAGTGGTTATAACAAAAGTAATTTTGAGTAGAGGTAGAGGAGGAGTATATAAAGAAGGAAGTATAACATATGAAGAAGTTAATCAAGCAATAAAAATATTAAAAAATGGAAAGGCAGCAGGAATTGATGGAATCACAGCAGAAATGTTGAAGTGTGGAGGAGATGTAGTTACTAAATGGATGGTCAAGATATGTGAAGTGGCATGGGAGGGGGAGGGGTGCCAGCAGACTGGACAAGAGCCATCATTGTCCCAGTTTACGAGGGGAAGGACAGGAAAGGGGAATGTGGGAGCTATAGAGGTATAAGTCTGCTGAGTATACCCGGAAAGGAATATGGAAAAGCCATAATAGAGAGGGTACAAAGACTTACAGAAGAGAAAATCCGTGAAGAACAAGGAGGCTTCAGGAAGGGAAGGGGATGTGTGGATCAGATATTTGCCTTCAGGATGGTGGTAGAAAAAAATATTAGCAAAAGGAAAAAAAAAACTATACGCTGCCGTCATGGATTTAGTAAAAGCTTATGACAGAGTCGATTATCTGGCATTGTGGGACGTTTAAAAGATATATGGTGTGGGTTGAAAACTCCTTAATGCAATAAAGTCTTTCTATGAGGATGCATCCGCATGTGTTAAAATTAGTGGAGAAACAAGTGAACATTTTGAGATATAAATGGGCTTGAGGCAGGGGTGTGTTATGTCACCATTGTTGTTCAATATTTATATGGATGGTGTTATGAGAGAAATGAAGGGCAAAGTTAGGGAAGTTGGAGTAAAACTATACGCCAAGGGAAGGAAGTGGGCGCTGAATTCAATCTTATTTGCTGATGACAGTGCTCATTGCAGAAAATGAAAGTGACTTACAAAATTTGGTCAGTGTGTTTGACAGTGTATGTAAGAGGAGAAAGATGAAAGTAAATGTCAACAAAACTAAAGTGATGGTTTGTGAGCGGAGTAGAAGTGAGGTTGTGGATTTGGTATGGCCATATAGAGTGGGAATTGAATGTGAAAAAGAATGAAAAATAATTTTGAATGGCGAAGAAATGGAGGAAGTAAATGAGTTTAAGTACCTTGGATCAGTTATGTGTACAGAAAGAGAGACAAGAGAAAGGGCATTGCAAGGAAGAAAGGTGGTAGGGTCTTTGGGACGTATCATGAATGGCAGAAGTGTGAGCATGGAGGTAAAGAGGCATTTGAGAAATACATTAATAGTACCAACCCTCACATATGCAAGCGAAACATGGGTCTGAAATGAAAGTCAGAGGTCTAGAGTGCAGGCAGTGGAAATGAGTTATTTGAGGAGTACATGTGGTGTGAGTGTAATGGATGGAATGAGTAATGAAAGTGTGTATAAGCGTTTTGTAATGGGTCATGTGGGTGAAGGGAAGAAGTGGTGGAAGAAGTGAAGCGACAGACTTTAAAGTGGTTTGGTCACATGGAGTGAATGGAGGAGAGTAGGATGACCAAGAGGGTGTATGTGAGTGAGATAGAGGGAGGGAATGTTAGAGGACGACCTCCAGTGAAATGGAGAGATAGGGTACAGGAGTACGTTAGGGAGAGGGGGGAAGGATCAGTGAGAAACTTTGAGCAGGCAAGGAGGGAGTATATGTATAGAGAGAGATGTAAACTCTTCTGCCGTAGCCATCCCCGTGGGAGTTCCCTGGAGCAGGCGTCGATGAGATGATGATGATGAAGACGAATTGAAAGAATCTTAAATTGTAATCGATAATGTCTTTAAAAAATCAAACGCTGGCACATAGCTGAAATGTTAACAAATATATTCAGAACGCACCAAATTATTTGCCAAACTTGTCTCATTCATTGCTATACGAGTTACTTCTGTAAAATAATAGCACCCGCCAATTTAATGTTTGCTACGGCGGAGGTGCAAAATCTGTTTTGGCTATTCGATAATTTTGTTTGCTGTAAATTAAATGAGGTCTAAAGAAAACATCACATAGTCTGGACCACACGTTTTGTTGTCAAAATATATATTTGTAAACATATTTAAATATACACGTGACCTTAAGCTTTCATGATTTTTCATAATACACACACACACACACACACACACACACACAGACACTTACAGGATCAGTAGATACTGTATCTCAGCGTATTCATCCACTTCCCAGGTTGGTCCAGTTCTTGCAGCCAGCAGTCGACAACTGCGATTATTGGAGCGTAAACTTTAGAGTAAGCCGATGTTGTTCACATTTCTCCGTGAAAATTTATTGTTCTAGTTGTCCTTGTGTGTGTGTGTGTGTGTGTGTGTGTGTGTGTGTGTGTGTGTGTGTGTGTGTGTGTGTGTGTTTCAACATCCCAGTGAGTCAAACATATCTTACTTTGTTATATATATATATATATATATATATATATATATATATATATATATATATATATATATATATATATATATAATATATATATATATATATATATATATATATATATATATATATATATATATATATATATATATATATATATATATATATATATATATATATATATATATATATATATATATATATATATATATATATATATATATCTTTGTCTTTTTATTTTAGCGATGTGGAACATAAGGTACATAAGTCAAGTTAGGGGAGCGTAGGACCCAAACAGTGAGAGAAGTGACCTTCACATTTACGTTCCTCCTACTAGACACCTTTGCAACAAATGTACGGAAATGATAAATACAAAGGGAGAAGAATACAATGAAAATATATGATATATATTGTGAAAACTAACTAGTGGTGCTGTAAAAGGTCATTAAGTATGATAAACAATTTGTCACGCATAACATGTGACATCGGCATTTGCAACTAAGAATCTATTTTGGCAATGTTCGCTCCTAAAACCAATCAACCTTAAATTTTAGAGTCCATTCTTCTAACAGAAACATGCCTAAGTGCCACAGTTGTTTTTTAGTATACCTTACAGATTCAACCTATGTACTTGTTGATAATAGGACGGGCCGATGGGGATGACTTAAGGTCAGTTTTTACTGCAATTAATGTGTTCCCCTCAAACATATATCGCTATTCATCGGGTCTTATGGGATTTTATGTCCAAATATTTTATCTGTAACTACAATAGTTAAATACTAATATATCTTATGGCGAGAGACGTCCAAGGGCGAGAACAAAATAGGAGTCAACATTTTTCATCAATAATATTGCGGGTGATGGAGTGTTGTCAGTTCTTACAGGTTTACACTTTTAGCTGATAATATATGAGATCATATCACGTATGGAATGCAAGAGTGAAATTTCATGTGATCTTATGGATGACGCCTGTTAAGTCAACAACTGACCATATCCTAGCCCTTCGCGTACTGGTGGAGCGCCAACTTGAGTTGTGACAGGGGATGCTTGCAGCCTATGTCGATATCAAGAAGGCGTTTGAATTGTGCATTGCGAGGCAGTCTGGGAACGTCTGCGACTCCGTCGAAATCCACCAAGAAATCTTGATTTGCTGACTGACCTGAATTCTGGGACTGAGAGTGCTGTGAAGTGTGGTGGAGGCTTCATTCCCGTGATTGCGGCCCTTGTCCTTTCCCCATCGTTTTTCAACACTTGTATGGAGTGGGTACTTGGTAGGGTTGATCAGTCATTGTGGAGCATCCATTGGCAATACCAGGGTCAATGACCTTGTTTTTGCCGATGATGCAGTAATCCTGGCGGAGTCGCTGGAGGTTTTGCTGATGGTTTTAGAGGCACCGCACGAGGAGGCGAAGCCATTGGGATTCCAGGTCTCCTTGGCCAAGACCTAGTTGCAGATGTTTGGAGGCTTGCTAGATGAAACAATACAGTCAGTCCATGCGTAGTCCAGAACAACGGTGAGTCTCACCAGGAAGTCCAACGGCGGATTGGCTTGGCCCACGATGTTATGGACTCGCTCAGCACGAATATAAGGCGTTGTCGGTACCTGTGCAGAAGGACAAAGATCCGGATCTTCAAGTCCCTTGTGCTCCCTCTCTTACTCTATGGCTGTGAGACATGGACACTAAATGGGGACTTGGAGAGGCGGATTGTTGCCTTTGGAAATAAATATATACTCAGAATCGTAGGATGTCGCTGGAATGACTGTGTGTCAAATCGGCGACTACTCCGTGAGACTAAATCGACATATATTACCTGCATAGTCCGTCAACGCCAACTCCGGCTATACGGCCACGTGGCACGTAACCCATAAGCTGACCCTGTTTATCGGGTTGTCTCTGTAAGAGACACTCCTGAGTGGAGAAGGCCAAGGGACGTCCACGTAGTTCGTGGTCTGAGCAAGTGGATAGATCTTGCCAGGAGGAATTCAGGATGGAAAGGGGACTGCATGAATACTCGCCCGGAGTGTCCCTGGACTTGGTGTCGCAAGGTGGGCGAGGCCACGCTCCCCCTGGCGTACGAGCCCGTGGATTTATTGATTGATTATAATTAATGGGTAATTACTGCAAATGCTTTGTTTGTTCTTTGTTGTTGGGTTTATAGTGTCAAACATTTGGAGCTAGTATACTGCAGAATTTCTAGAGTAAACACTAGAGACAGGTTAAATAGCAAAAAAAAAATAGTTAACCTACATAGTTTCATATTGCAGCATATAAGTGAAAATAAACAAACTTACAGCCTCACAAACTAAACATCCGGTCCGAGAGCTTCATATGGAAGTCTGCAGCAGAAAGGAAAACAGGGGAGCAATACTCCAAATGTGGCAATAAATATGAATAAAAGAAATTTAATACAACGCTGTCGTCAGAAAATATCTTTTTTGCACTTGCAAAGAAAATCAATTTTTTGGGAGATTGACGAAGCAACAGACCGCAGGTGAGACTCAAATGTTAGCTTAGAGTCTAACGTCACCCCCAATAGTTTTAGACTTCCAATTCTTAATCACGGAATTGTTAAAAAACAATACCAGGATGGCTAGGAAGAAGAGACCTGGATCTGCTAATAATGAGATCCTGGGATTTCAAAGGATTCAACTTCATCCCCCACTGAATACATCAAGAATGTATTCTGAAGACATCCTCTTCCAAAACATTGGCTGCGGATACTTTGTTCGAGGGAGGGGATGGTTCTATAAAGTGAAGTGTCATCAGCTTATGGCAACATTTTGGAGGATACATCATCTCACTGAAGGACGTAGGTAGGAAGACACCTCCCGAAACGGGTTTAAGCCACTCCCGGTGAGGTATATATGGGAAGTGAGGAGGGTACTAAAGCCCTCCAAAGACCCTTCCAATGTCCTCAATTTCCGTTTCCCTATTGTCTCATCAACACTAGAGAGTAGTTCAGCATGTTCTCTAAAGACAGATCCTCTCTCTTTCCACACCACACTACATTCACACAACATATACACTGTGGGGTTCTTGAAAAGGTCTGGATTTCTGAAGATCTCGATGTATTCTCAGCAATAAAAAATACAAAATAAACTATCTGAAAATTGAGTTCTCAAGACTCACAATCCCTTCTCGTCACTTATTTTTGACTCACTCTCCCTTCGCTGAAATCTCCATCTTGGGAGATTTCAATGTTCACCACCAGCTTTGGCTTTTATCCTCTTTCACTGACCAGCCTGGTGAACAAGAATACAACTTTGCCCTCCTCAACGACCTAGAGCAGTTGGTTCAGCACCCTACACGTATTCCCGACCGTCTTGGAGACAGGCCCAACATTCTAGACCTCTTCCTTACCTCTAATTCTTCTGCGTACTCTGTCAAACTGTTCTCTCCGTTGGGCTCCTCCGATCATAACTTTATTTCTGTTTCCTGTCCTATCGCTCCTGTACATCCTCTGGACCCACCAAAGAGGCGATGCTTCTGGCATTTTGCTTCAGCTCGGTGGGACGGCCTGAGGATGTACTTTTCCGATTTCCCGTGGAATGATTACTGCTTCCAGGAGAGAGACCCCTCTGTGTGTGCCCAGCGCATCTCAGAGGTGATTGTCTCTGGAATGGAGGCATACATTCCACGTTCTTTCTCTACTCCTCATGCTAAAAAGCCTTGGTTTAATCATGCTTGTTCTCGTGTTATTAAAGATTGAGAGGCAGCTCACAAAAGATTCAAGAGCCTTCGAACTCCCGCTAACTTTGACCTTTACATTTCAGCCCGGAATCGTGCCAAATCTATTCTCCGACTCACCAAAATTTATTTTATCAATAGAAAATGTCAACACCTTGCTTCTCCTAATTCTTCCCGTGACTTCTGGCATCGAGCCAAAAATATCTCCTCCAATTTCACTTCTTCCTCTTTCCCTCCTCTCCTTAACCCTGACGGCAGCACTGCCGTCTGTGGCGGTGGCGGTGGCGGTGGCTGAGTCGTCAGAGTAACGGCCCCGTGTTCAGGAGGACGTGAGTTCAGTCTTCGCCGGTGCCACCAAGCTGGGATTTTTCAGCCGCCGCCGAGTGGCTTAAAACTACCCACATGCTGTCCAGAAGACCACCTATCAACCCGGACTCTAGATTCTAGGATCAAAGATGAGCTCTGGGAGGGCAGCATGAGCCAATGCAAGATAGCGCCACTATAAACACTCGCCTGCGCCAGAACGGGCTGGGCCGACCATCAGGACCCACCGGAAAGAAGCCTTGAAAAAAAAAATGTCTCTAAGGTTGAACTCTTCGCTCAAACTTTCTGTAAGAACTCCACCCTGGACGATTCTGGGCATATTCTTCCTACTCATCCCTCCTCTGACTCCTTTATGCCTGTTATTAAGATTCTTCCAGATGATGTTTTCTATGCCCTCTCTGGCCTCAACTCTCAGAAGGCTTGTGGACCTGATGGAGTGCCTCCTATTGTCCTTAAAAACTATGCTTCCGTGCTGACACCCTGCCTGGTCAAACTCTTTCGTCTCTGCCTATCAACATCTACCTTTCCTTCCTGCTGGAAGTATGCCTTTGTACAGCCTAAGAAGGGTGACCGTTCCAATCCCTCAAACTACCGCCCTATAGCTTTAGTTTCCTGTCTATCTTAAGCTTTTGAATCAATCCTTAACCGACAGATTCAAAAGCACATTTCCACTTCTGACCTTCTATCTCATCGCCAGTATGGTGTTCCGCAAGGCGCGTCCTACTGGCGATCTTCTTGCTCTCTTAACTAACTCTTGGTTATCCGCTCTCAGCCGTTTTTGTGAAACTTTCTCAGCTGCGCTAAACATATCAAAAGCGCCGAACCTCTGCACAGTAGCCGAACTCCTCAGTATAAAAAAAACCCATACAAGTGGAAGAAAAATTGCTTAAAATTTCAAGATAATATTAATTTTAGATAATACAAAGAATGCTTTCCATTTTAATCCATGAAAAAAAATTGCTTAAAATTCAATTGAAAAATTGCAATGTCTTTCGGGAGGGTCTGCGCCGAACCCCTGAGACTGATTTGCCGAAGCCCTGGTGTTCAGTTAAACCCAGGTTAAGAACCATTGGTCTGGCACAACTCTTTGCTTTCTTAACTACCCTCCTACGGTTTCTATCTTTCTCTCTGTACCTTTATATCCAGTTTCCTCTCTGACCGATCTATCATTGCTGTAGTAGACGGTCACTGTTCTTCTCCTAAACCTATCAACAGTGGTGTTCCTCAGGGCTCTATTCTATCTCGCACTCTCTTTCTGTTGTTCATTGGTGATCTTCTTTCCAAAACGAACTGTCCTATCCATTCGTACGCCGATTACTCTACTCTGCATAACTCAACTTCTTTTGATAGAAGGCCAACTCAACAGGAACTAGATGTTTCCAGGCTGGAGGCTGCAGAACGCTTAACCTCAGACCTTAGTATCATTTTCGATTGGGGCGAGAAGAACCTGATGTCCTTCAACGCCTCAAAAACTCAGTTTCTTCACCTATCAACTCGACACAATCTTCCAAACACATATCCCCTATTCCTTGACAACACTCGGCTGCCACCTTCTCCTACACTAAACATCCTCGGTCTATCCTTAACTAAAAATCTCAACTGGAAACTCCATATCTCCTCCCTCACTAAATCAGCTTCCTCGAGGTTGGGCGTTCTGGATCAGAGGATCAGTACCTCTATATGAATCTAAATCATTTAGAAGCTTTTCAACCTCAGATGATCGAAAAGTAAATGTCATTTTAGGTTCAAGAAAACAAGTACAGGTAATGCAACCTCAGTGTTACTCTGTTTGCTCTCAAACACGGAGGATAACTTGTTAGCTTCAACAGCAGGATCATTAGCAACGGAGCCATCATTCTTATACAGAGGAAGAAGAGAAGACTCTACTCCAAACAAGGACTGTTTCAAAGCAGACCACCATTTGTGTGGCTGAGTAGCACAAGCGAGAACATCTTTGAAATCTGCATTAAATTCAGATTCTGCAACATCATAAACCCTCTATGCTTCAGCACGTAATCTAACATAATTATACCAACAGATCGGGGTACTATAACGGGTCCATAAACGGAAAGCAGCTTGTAGATGGTAGTTTTTTTTTCTCTGGTGCTGGGGGAGAAAGTGCTCTACCCGGGACATGAGGTCATCGATAACCTACGGTAGGCTGGGGTATTCCATCTCCGGTAGTCCTGTTGTTCATGGGTGTGACAGTTTTATTATTTTAACCCGTACAATACTGCCGACGCATATATACGTCAGGGCTTGCTAGACACTGGTACCTTGGGCGTAGCGGTTTTTTTTTGCTACAGAGGCTGCTGTAGACAATGGCAACACTGCGCGAGTGCGTTTGTAGCATTGGCAACACTACCCAAGCTAGGGAGGAATCCCAAGCCACCTGTGACATCAAGATCAAGATCAGTGTAAATAATGTCGCGGCGGCCCATTATTTTAGCCACAGTCACGGCTATGGCGATAGACAGTGAGTTTGAGGTTTCCTCATCTGAAGAAGACGTGGGAGCACTGTCAGATTTTGGTTCGGACAAGGATTATGTGCAAGATGAGGAGGATATAGGCTATAGGAAGTACCGTTTGTGTAAGGTATTATATGTGTACCGGTGAGCTAAAATTCTGGATATCCCACACTTATATCCCATGAAATGGTGCTCTCTGGAGTATTCTACGCCTGTGAGCAACAAAAAATGGGCTACCTGGCCTCTATCACTTGTCAAATCCTTTTTAAACCATCACAGGGGCCGTTTCCAGCACCGCGGTAACACTCCATGGAGTTCTGCGAAAACTAGGTCCATGACATATGTTTTTTTTTTCTTTTTTTTCACTTTTCCCATCACAAGGAACATTTTTAAGCCCCCCCCCCCAAAAATCGGCCGGTACTGTACGGGTTAAGCATTTTATCATGCACCGCTAACCTTTCCAAAATACTTGGTGATTTGAATAATTATCACCAGTGCTCGGCGCCACATGACCGCTGTAGTTGCGGCGCCATGAAAATGTAACCCAATCAGTAAATCAACTCCTATTCCTAAATGATCCTTCCATCCATTGGACGTGCCAAACCCCGAGGGCAGGCTGGCACGCCCTTATCCTTAGTCCCCTCATATGTTTTGGAGTCCAGGAGGTTGAGCAATGCCGTAGTAATGAGCTACGACTGGCAGTGCAGCCACACTGGTCCTTTATTCCGGCCAAGACCGGCGGCCTCTCCTGGCTCAGAATATTTGACCAGCTAGTCTGCGTGACCCCGAGTCAAGAGGCTGCGTATTCTCTTCTGTTAACCATGATACTTGAACTTACAGGCCATACGATCATCTCACCCTGCAGTGTTCCGTGATAGGTGGGGGGTGACAGTGAATTTTATGAATATTTGTATGGCATCCAGTACTTTGACAGGGCTGGATGAAGGGGGAGCTCCCTTGCACCACCGATATCACACACCCACTTTTCTGAAGGACCGCTTGGGTGATGCGGACGAGGCGCAGGCTCGCTGAGCCAGGGCCAGTGTTAATCTCCGGTGGATTCGAAGGACCAGGAGACCTGGGAATGCTTTTTCTTGTGCTATAAACGATGGAAAGGCCGCTTACAAAAGGTACAAGAACTTCCGCCATAATACTAACCATGATCTTACATTTCCGCCGGAGTAGCGCCAAATCTATTCTTTGAACAAACAAATATTCTTTCATCAATAGAAAATGTCACAACCTTACATTCTCCATTTCTTCCAAAGGCCTCTGGCACCCAGCCAACAATATCTCTAACAGTTTTATTACTTCAACTTTCCCACCTCTCCTTAGTCCTGATGACAAAACCGCTGTCACATATGCCTCAAGCTGAACTCTTTGATCAACTTTCTGTAAAAATTCCACTCTGGACTCTCCAGGGAATATTCCTCCAACTCCTCCCTCCTCCGACTCCATTATGCCTGTTAATAAAATTCTTGAGAATTATGTTTTCTATACCATCTCTGGCATCAAACCTCAGAAGGCTTGTGTGCTTGATGGAGTACCTCCCAATGTCCTCAAAAAATGTACTTCTGTGTTGATAACCTGCCTGGTCAAACACTGAGGTAGGGACAGGTCTGTCTACATGAGGACTGCAGCTTCCTCGACCCCCTGAACTGGCTTTCATTCTTTTTCTCTCCCTCCTGTTCATACTTTTTTTTTTTTTTAGTAACCAGGGGATGTATCCTCCCAGAGGTCCTGCGTCCCTGCCTTAAGGTGAGCAGTCAGTTCAGACCATGATCTGGGCTGGTTTTGGAGGGTATGCACTTTCCCCGGCAAAAAAAAATATCCCTCGCCAAAAACAAAATAGGAAGTGGCCGGGGTCGTGCCGTGAGACTCGACCCCGATACCAGGAGTTCTTAGTGTTGGTTTTCTGTTCTTAATAATGAAATTTGTGTGCCGAAAGAGTGCTTGTCTAAGATGAGGTAACTTCCACTTGTTTTATTCCTGAGATGCGAGGCTCAGGTCTTCATTTATATACGGTTCGTGGAATGTGTAGGTCCCCATGGGTATGTCACCAGAAATGTAAATAGTTCTTCTTTCTGAACTTTGCGAATCTCGCTGCTGGACTAGGTACAGGAATGCTGGCAGTGTAGCATATGATCTCCATCACATTCTTGTTAGTACTCACAGAATGAACTCCTAAAACTGTTTAGTTAGTTTTCCAGAGTACTGAATTCTTTGTGATCAACCACAGGCTTGTTCTTGCAATAGTCAGGATGCGCATCAGGCCCAAGAAAATCTCAAGATACAACCCTCCGGGATCCATCTTCAGAAACTGAGAAACCAGACGTCTGCTTAGGAGCATGCAGTGGTAATCTTAAATCTGTTTGCAGTGCTTGGTACTTCGGAGGATGCCAGAGAAGTGTGGGATATATTTAAGAGTGAATCTCTCAGAGCTGCTGAGTAGAGCAACCAAGGTCTAAGTGTGGAGCTATCTCGAGCACTGGAGATATAGAGAAGTCTCCCTGCCAGACTGTCTGGAGACTCGGAGATATACGGGACTCTGTCGTGAAGTATCAGAACCCGTCTGAGAGGGGTAAGGATAGTCATATCAAATATCACGCTGAGAATGACGAGGGTTGTCTAAATGCAAACAATCTTAGAGCTGCTTTCCAAGCACTGAAGAAGCTCCGCTCTAAATTCACATTTTAGATGAGTAATATCCGAACAAATGATGGGAAGATGGTATCAGATGCATTATGGGTACCGTGTTTGTTGGGCCCAGTGCTTTGAGCCCCCAAGCGGATAGCTCGCTCTGGCTGGGTTGCATTTGAAGGCTGCTGGTACACTACTAAACGAAACTTCCTCTCTACCGAAAGTGAGAGAGGCTGTGCGGAAATTGAAAGATGTAATGGCACCTGGGGTGTGTAATATTAGTGGGGAGATACTGAGAGCCAGGGGTGAAGCGATGAACCATGGGTTGCGTGTGGTGTTGTCTGCCGTGTGGCAATGTGGCTTGCCAAGGAGAAGCAGCTTATGCAGATGAGAATGTGCCTTACCCTAGAAATGCAGAGGATATTGAAGCGCACTCTCCGCATCCCTCCGGACACCGACAAGACAATGGAAGAGGTTCTCGACTCTCTACGGGCACACATCAAGAACCTACGCAACGAAGCTCTACGTCGCAGAAAGCTTTTAAGCTGCAAAGAAAAGGATGACGAGTCATTCTCTGACTTCTACGTACGACTGCAGCACACCGCCGAAGAGGTTGATGTTTGCCCAGGACATTCTTCAGTCTGCGAGGAGACACAACTCAAGATGGTGATCCCTTTGGGATTGCAATACTAGGAGCTAGTCCAGAAGCTTATCTCTCTTGACACGACCACGTCACTGCAGGACGTCAACACTTGTCGCTCCTACAAGACTACCAGGAAGGCAGCCTCTGCTATTTGTGCTACGCCCTCTCAATTCTGTGACATCTCCAGTTACAAGAAGCAGATAGGACGCGAGAAGGCTACTGCTTCTGAACCCCCTTCGAAGCCAGTTGCTCCCTGCCACCCTGCATACGAAAACATAGTCCTTCAGACAAGTGCCTTGCAACAAAGAGCAAGTGCAACAACTGTGATCACCGAGGACATTGGGCTAGGACACCACATTATTCAGCCCTCTCGCCCCTTGTGCTGACTTGGCAGTCGCATGGAACACTGCGTTAAGTGCTGTAGAGCAAAGAAGAAAGGTGCTACACAGGATGACTCCAACACCAAAAAGGCTCCACCACTTTCTTCGGGCATGCTTCAGGCCTCACAGAAGTCCGGCTGTCGTCGCGTAGGGTCTCCCTCTTCTGCCTGCAAGCCATAGTCCACCTGTGTACTCATCTGCTACGGTGCCGTCATATCCCGTATCCTGATGTTGACAGATACAGACGCGGACGTCTCAGTCCGCGCCTGTATGGAGATTACTCGGAGTTGCCTGAATCATCCATCTACGGCCACAACGCTACTGCAGACGGTTCCACTATGGCACATGCCCTGGGTACCTTAACGCCCACTCTCACTTTGGGCAAGCTTTCTTGTTCGGCTACTATACAGGTCCACAACGGTGTTCAGATGCCACTGCTGTCTTACAGTTACCTCCTGAATTCCCAAAGCCAATTCTAATGGTGCAACACGTGAATCGATGCATGGAGTCGCCCATTCCTGCCACCACATCACCTGCAGAAGCCCGAGACTTCTTTCTACGAGAGTTCAATAACATTCTAGTCTCCAAAGAGAACCTAAAGGTAGCCCCTCTCAATGCAATGGTGTCCCATTCAATGAGGATCAACAACAAGGGGAACGCAGTACCATTCGCCATTTACACACCGCCATTTCGCATTTCGGAGCCAGGCTAAGCAAAAACTTGACTCCATGGTGACTCAGGGCATCATTAAGCTTGCCTGCGGTGAACTTTCATAATGGTTCTACCCACTCGTCGTAGTAGCCAAGAACTCCGGAGTCCGCATCACAGTTGACCTCACCAAGCTTAACAGTCGGGTTTCTCGCCCAATACACCTTTCACCGACTCCGTTCGGCGTTTTACGAAAGCGCGGATTGGCATATCAAAAGCGCGGCAAACGTTGCTGATATATTGCTATCAAAAGCGCGGCAGAATATTAAGTGAAAAGCGCGTTTTATCACTCACCTCCAAGTCCGACTAAGTATATTCTTCTTGCACCTCAGTACAGGCTTGTCCTTGCAGTCCTTTATAAAAGCACTTTATATAATCCTATATTCGTCATGTAAAAACAAATATATGTGTCCATAAAACCAGTTTATATAATAAAATATTCGTCATGCACCTCGATTATTACAGTTTTGTATTTGCTCTGAATTTGTTACCCAAACTCTTCATATAATTGTGTCTGTCTATTTCTCCTGAAATATATTTGTTGTACTGGGAAATAGCATACTCGTTCCTGTTTTGTTTAGGTTTCCTCATTGTTGCAGGCTTACTGATACTCCTCATCTTTATGTAGGTATTACTCTGGAGATTCACTAGAACGTCAAGGAATACATATATAGATGGATGGGATGTATAAAAATGCTCATTAAAATGAGCATGAAAAGATTCCGCAGCATTGTTTGTACGCTTGGTATGTGAGGGGATTTCAGCCCAAAGCACTGGAGGATATCTTGAGTTTAGTGATATATAATTGTCAATAAGATAGTCCGCAAAACGTGTACATCTATCATCCTGAGGTGCATCTGCCATAAGCTCATCCACAAAGCAATCTTCAACTTCCTTAGGGTCAATGAAATGCAATCCAAACGATAATTTTAGCCACTGGCCAAAGTCACTGTTGTTGTCCTTGTACTCATTACCTAGTCTGAGATTCTGAATTTTTCGCCACCATGCCTGTCCCAAATGGAATCTGCAACATTTGATGACTGCCGTTGGATATATGTCTCTTTGGACAGTGAGCATGGCAACTTCAAAATCTGCATGTATCACTGAGGGTTTTAGGAGCAGATTCCTAGCTGAACAAATATCAATCAAACACGTCCACATATTCCTATAAATCTCCTCAGATTTACCTGGTAATAAGGCATACACTAGCGGAATATAATGTCCATTACATAATCCATGTATGGTGTACAGCTGATAACTTAGGACAACATTTAAAAGTCCAATCTACGAAGATCTCAGCAGTGTTTGTCAAAAATTCTAGATTTGTTGCACATGAAAGAATAACCAAACCTGTCTCAGGATTATTTTCCAGGATAAAATCTTCCACTTTGGTTGTAGAAGTAGTCATAGAATTAAGAGCCTGGTGTAGTTCCTGACGAGTTTTAGGTAATACTGGATACACTTTTCGCCTTTCTCTGTATAATGATTGTGCAATCGATTTTATATCAGTAGATTCAAGTTCATTGTCAGAGAATTTTTGTAGTTCAGTTCTAATTAGCTTTGAAGGCCTCTCCGTCAAGTCGTCAGTTGCCTTCCTTTTCACTGTTGCACGTATTTGCTGTCTTTCTAGTTTTTTTTCATCCTTGTCATGATTGTGCTCACATTGTATTGGAGTAATTACTTCAGTCATTGTGCTGTCTGTTTTAAGTCGACCTTTACATTTTTTGTTCGTACATCGCCACGATATGGATCCATCAGTCAGTGTGCTATCAACTCTCTCTCTCTCTCTCTCTCTCTCTCTCTCTCTCTCTCTTTTTTTTATTTAAACATGTTCAGTACATTAGTACATGGCAGTATTATTTTTCTGTGCTAAAGTTCCCCCGACCGTTGGGGAGCTATTTAAAAGCTTCTGCCGATTATATTATACAATTATATACATGTTTACGGTGGGTGTAGGAGTAGCCACCTGTGGGACGCAACCTTCATCTGCTGAGTGGACAGTTGTGTCACATCCACATCAGCAGTGAGATTGTTCCACCACACCACCGCTGCGATGGAGAAGGCACGTTGGTGGGTGCTGGAGCGGGCCATTGGCACTTCCAGGAGGGAGGCGTTGCTCAGCACCGTTCTCGTGCTGCGCTCAGACCTCCTCCAGGTAGCCCTCAGGTCCGTCAGGTGGGGCACTAGGCCCACTTGTGCCTTGTGTAGCACCGTCAGGGCAGCGACGCGGCGACGATGCTCCAGGCTGTTCAGCTGGTTCGTGGCTGGTCTTGCCCTTCCTTCGTGTGGGTGTTGTTGTTGTTGTTGTCGCTGTGTCTCTCACTGGCTCGGTCGGTGGTGCTGGGTGCCGTTGACGAGGCGTTCAGCCCTCCTCTGCACCTTGTCTAGCAGGTTGGGGTGGCAGCGGGCGCTGCCCATCCAGGTGAGCGGTGCATACTCCATCACTGGACGGACTTGTGCCTTATAGAGGGTGTTCAGGCCCTCAGCATCGAAGAGGTTCTTCATGCGGCGCAGGAGGTTCACCTTCTGGGAGGCTTTGTGCGCCACCCTTTCAAGGTGACGGTCAAACCGCAGCTAGGAGTCCACCTCCACGCCCAGGATGTCGACGCTGGCCTGCAGGGGGATGGTCTCTCTCTCTCTCTCTCTCTCTCTCTCTCTCTCTCTCTCTCTCTCTCTCTCTCTCTCTCTCTCTCTATATATATATATATATATATATATATATATATATATATATATATATATATATATATATATATCCTGCATTAAGCACTTCTTGCCTTTGTTGGTCTTAGAATGCTCTTCTTAATTTATGTTAATGATATCGATGATGGGCTCACTTGCAAAGTATCAAAATTTGCTGATGACACAAAAATTGCTAGTAAAGTAACTGCGATACTCGACGAAGAAGCTTTACAATCAGATATAGATCGACTTGCACGTTGGGCCAATCAATGGCAAATGAAATTTAACGTTGACAAATGTAAAGTGTTGCACATCGGAAAAAATAACAATCGCGTTCGGTACGTAATGAATGGCCAACAACTTTCTGCAGTAAGTCAAGAAAAGGATCTTGGAATCACTATATCAAGCGATTTAAAGCCCGGTCAGCATTGTTCAGAGGTAGTTAAAACTGCAAACAAATTGGTTGGCTTCATCGGACGAGTCTTTAATAATAAATCGGAAAAAGTAATATTAAAACTGTATAATTCGTTGGTTCGACCCCGTCTAGAGTACTGTGTACAGTTTTGGTCTCCCTACTACAGAAAAGACATAGAAAAGTTGGAACGGGTCCAACGAAGAGTAAGAAAGATGATTCCTAGGTTGAGAAATTTGTCATATGAACAAAGGCTTAAAGAAGTAAATTTATTCAGCCTATCAAAACGAAGAATGCGAGGCGATCTAATAGAAGTGTTTAAAATGTTCAAAGGATTCAGTGATATTAATGCGGAAGATTACTTTACAATTGATCGATCAAATAGAACAAGAAGAAATCACAATTTGAAGATAAGTGGTAAAAGATTCTCGTCGCACGAAGCTAAACACTTCTTCTTCAATCGAGTTGTTAATGTTTGGAACTCTCTACCTTGTGATGTCGTTGATAGTACAACAGTTACGGCCTTCAAGAATAGATTAGACAAGTGTTTTGAATCCAACCAGCAACTTAGATATTACTCATTGTCGTAATAACGTTAAGTTCTTTCGAATACTGGTGTCCTTGTCCGCTTTTATCGCCCGGTTAGTGGTAGCAGTAATGGTAGTTCTTTCCTCTTTCCTACATAAATTCCATGCAGTTTTTCCATGCTGCATGGTTCTTTTTCCTTTCCTGCCAGCTTTGGCTGGAGGGATGGGGGGGTGGGGAGGAGCCTTCGCCTTTGCTGTCCTTCATCTTCCACCTTTGATTAGATAGTTAGTGTAGCTTGTCACAAACAACCTCGTAAGGACCAGCAGGTCTGCTGTTGTTTGTTCTTCATTTGTGTTCCTTTGAGAAATGGTGAACTCCATACTGGACAGCACAGTACAGCACAGCACAGCACAGCACAGGATGAAAACAACGGACTGACTGACCATCAAGGTGTAATCAACCGGCTACTGTCGGGAACCAGAAAACGAACAAACAAGAGGAATAGCCATAACAGTACAGTGTAAACATCTCAAGTACAAAAGAGGGGAAACAACGAGGATAAAGGAAAACAGATACCCAGAGAGGAATGAGAGATATACAACTGTGTAAACATCTGACAGGACAAACACTAACAAGAAGGGTGACATATATAACAGTGTAAACATCTCAAGTACAAAAGAGGGGAAACAACGAGGGTAAAGGAAAACAGATACCCAGACTCAGATACAGAAAACAGATACCCAGTAGGCGTGGTCAGAAAGTGTGAACAACCATTGAAAAAGACTCTGACCCGTGACGTCAGTCGTGGCGACATGTTATGAGCCAATAATTTAACAGAAAAATCACTGTGGGAGTGTCTTAAGACTGACTCACGAATAGCAGGAGAAGTAAAACAATACAACATAATGAGCGAGCAGATGGGTGTGACAGGAAGTATTGGCCACTGGTTATGTAGAAAATTAAGGGCGTGTCAAGGATGTAAGTCCGCCTCAAGCAAAGAAAAATGTGGCTAGGAAATCAGTGGTATGGGTAGACCGAGCTTGGTTCTCGCCTCAAGCAGACCTGCTACTCACTCAGCCGAGAATGGCTGTTGTGATCTTAATCGTGAGTAGAAATTCGAGAATCTAAGGGAAACCGACTGTATTGTCCTGGAGATTATAATGTAGGAGATGTGAAGCAGGATTGTGAGTGGGACAGGATTGTGATTATTTGTTTGCGATGTAAAGCAAAGGTAAAACCACTGGGTGTGGTATTTGGTGCTTCCGTGACTTGTAGTAGATTATACTATAGGAATGTGTAGTAGGATTTTGTGAAGAGAGTACATAATTATTGTGATGTAAGCAGAGAGATACAAACCACTGCTTGTGGAACGACGAGTGTTATTATTATTGGCAACAACTGAGCACATATTGTAGTATTATGTTTAAGACATGTCGTTTGTCATATGTTGCATCCATTGCTGAATATGCCAGTGTTATGATCGTCTGAGCATAGAATATTGCGTAAGGCAATTACTTTCATTTAATTTTAAATAAATATATATTTTCTTTTTCCCTTGTTTATCCCCGAACACCAGTCTCCAATAACAACTTAAGCCGGATCACGCTACCAGGGATACGAGACGGTCAGACCATTTATGGAGTAATTAATGAGTGATAAAAGAGTTGATTTAATACAAGAAAAGAAGGGTCCAAAACTGGTGGCAGCGGTATAGGGATAAATAGGGACATGTGCTTACAGTGCTTTTGTTTAATTTACTCTGACGAGAAAACGCCTCTTATTTTCATTAAGCTTTGCTCGTTTTAAGTGGCGGAAATAATAGTGACGATTTAATCATATAATTAATGTTTTTTCCGGAGGACATGGACTTTGACGATATGGTAATGGAAACTCTGGCCAACCATTGTTGTTCTGTAGTGCAATGGGTAGCACACGCGACTCAACCGAGAATTCATGAGTTCCTTCCCGGGCGGAGTGGAGAGGGATGGGCGTCTCTCTCCACCGGCGGCGTGATCCACTCCTCAGTGAGAGGGTGTCAGGTGACAGGCAGCGGCAGCGTCCCGCCTCCCAGGTTTGTTTGTTTTAGGATTGTTACCCCAGGATGGAGGGGAACACGGGGCTCTACGCCTTACAGGGTGGTGGTGTGCTGCGGCGCGCATGCAGCCATGGAGTGACTTTATAAAGGCCTAACCCGCGTCCCCATGTAGGATGTGTAGAGTATGATCTAGAAAAAATATGAAATACTAAGAAAAGTGTGAGGTATGGATAAAAACTCAAGAATGAGAAAAAAAAATGAAGCATATGGACAAAAGTATGAAGTATTAAGATAAATGTGTGAAGTAAGAGAATCAGAGGAAGAGGAGGCCAGGGTAGGTACCCCCCTCAGTTATCTACCACAAATAACATTAAATAAAAAAATGAAAATAAATAAAAAAATAAATAAATATGCACACTTGCAGTGGAAGAAACGGAAAATGAGCAAAGAACAAAACAGGGAGTAACCTTTAATATAATAAGATGAAGGCTATAACGAAGAAGGGAGTAACCTTTAATATAATAAGATGAAGGCTATAACGAAGAAGGGAGTAACCTTTAATATAATAAGATGAAGGCTATAACGAAGAAGGGAGTAACCTTTAATATAATAAGATGAAGGCTATAACGAACAGGGAGTAACCTTTAATATAATAAGATGAAGGCTATGACGAACAAGGGAGTAACCTTTAATATAATAAGATGAAGGCTATAACGAACAAGGGAGTAACCTTTAATATAATAAGATGAAGGCTATAACGAACAAGGGAGTGACATTAAAAATAATGAAAAGAAGGCTATAATTAACATAACTCAAGAGTAACATTGGTAGGCAGATCGCACTACTCATGATAATACATATGCAAAAGTGGCAGCACTCCTAGAACCAGGAGCGTGTGTGAGTTTTAACGGATGGATTTATTAAAGAATTAGGGCTCGCAGTAAATGAACGTGAAGCGAAACCCGTGAATATTGTCTCTGTGCAAAGATACCATATTGAAAATGACGGTAAAAGACAAGTTAATATGGAAGGAAAAAGTAGTTTCCAAGACTTATTGATAACACGCGATGTAGATTTGCCGACTCATATTATGTTGAGTACTGATTTGTCGTGTAACATGAGATTATTTTGAAAATATTGCAACTAAATGAGGAACAAAAGAACGAAGCTTAGAACTGATAAGAGAAGGGGAACCCATACAATTATGCCAGGAAAAATATGTCTTATATCTAGAGGTGAAGGATCTTAGCTAAATGTAGATGGAAATTAAGAAAGTCTCACTGAAAATAAGGCCGTACGTTGCCAAGCAGCGGAACCTTTGCAACTGCATGCATCTGTTGCAGGTTACATAACGCTAGTGACGCAACTTAAGGCAAGCGAAGCTTTATTTGAGCCTTGTGTTAGTATTCATCAGGCTAGAGTCTTGTGCTCAGGGATAGTTAAGTTAATCCCTTCATCTGACAATCAAAGATATTATGTCACTGTGCCGTATTTGAATATTGAAAGTGTGTGTAAAGATAGATGATAATACAACGTTAGGATTTGTGAAGCCTGTCACTCATGAGCTATACGCTGATCTGCCACAAGTATCTAGTGTACAGACCGCTGACACAGCTAAAACAGACTTGAAGCCCGCAGAGCTTGAAGTAAGGAAGAAAAGCCTCTATCAAATTGTTGACGCTAAATTCCCAAGTGAAGAGAGAGAATCAGGTTTTAAAGTCCTTAATAGATAAATATATAACAGTGTTTTCCACAGAACAAGAACCATTAACAATAACGCCCTATTTTTTTAAGCACCATCAAGCAAAACACTGATGAAGTAGTGTACAGGCGTCCCTATAACATTCCTATCAGTTATCATGACAGAGTAAATAAACAACTTATATCGCTCCAGCAACAG
Source organism: Eriocheir sinensis (assembly GCF_024679095.1). Taxonomy (NCBI): domain Eukaryota; kingdom Metazoa; phylum Arthropoda; class Malacostraca; order Decapoda; family Varunidae; genus Eriocheir; species Eriocheir sinensis. Next base: position 344,705 of record NW_026111976.1, read on the forward strand.
GGCGTGATTCGCCCTTCGCGATCACCCTATAATGCCCCACTTATCCCAGTGCCAAAAAAAGATGGAGCACTACGACTTTGTCTGGACTTCCGGGCACTCAATAAAACACTACGGGACGACCGGTACCCACTCCCTAATATAACTACCATACTCAATCAATTGGGAGATAGTAATCTTTTTTCATGCCTAGACTTGAAACAGGGTTACTATCAAATCTCCCTAGATGAAATCAGCAGAGAGAAGACGGCATTTTCTTCTCCAGCAGGACATTGGGAATTTACTTCCCTCCCCTTTGGCCTTAAAACAGCCCCGTCCTGCTTCAAGAAAATAATAAACACTGTCCTTACATGACTATTAGGTAACAAGGTTCAGGTGTACCTTGATGACATAATTATCCTGGGCGATATCTTTTCTAATCACGCTGATAGCTTAGAACAAATTCTGGATCGCTTAAAAGAAGCCAAACTGACTCTTAAGATGGAGAAGTGTAACTTTTTAAGAACAAAGTAGATTACCTGGGCCATGCCATCAGCTCAGAGGGAATAAGACCTCAATCTAGCAAAGCTGGAGGCCATAAAAAACGTCCCGGCCCCCAAACTGTTCATGATTTACAGTCATTTCTTGGATTGTCTAATTATTATCGCAAATTTATTGCAAATTATTCACAAATTGTTGCTCCTTTTCTAAAGATTTATAAAGGGAAGAAAGGTACACTCAAGAAAAAGATAAAACTTCACTCATATGGGCAGATGAAGCAAAAATTGCGTTCTCAACCCTTAAGGATAGAATGCTTGGTACAGTCACTCTACGCGTCCTACTACAATACTGGTGGAGTATTGCAATAACAGGATAATGATGATAAACTAAGACCTGTATCTTTTTTTGTGAGAAATTGAATACGGCAGAACAGTGGTACAGTATGGTTGAACGAGAGGCTTTAACTGTAATTCATGGGTTACACGTAAACCGCCCATTAATACTGGGTTACCCTGTTGAGATCCACACGGGTCACAGACCTTTAGTATGGTTGTTACAGGTAGTTAGTCCCAACGGCAGGATAGCTAGATGGCAGACTCTCATGAGTGAGTATGGTTTCACAATCAATCATTTGCCTGGCAAGGAAAATATAGTAGCAGATTTTTTTTTTATCAAGGATGAAGGCTCAACAGAACACTGAGATTGAATTAGAAGGACACGCGCGATAATGTTTGTGGATGGGGAACAACAAAAACCGTGGAACACGTGGATAATGAGGGGCAAGGTATTGCACTAGTGTAGAAAAAGAAACAGGCGCCGAAAGATGAGAAAATAAAATATATGATATGTATGGACCTGAATAGTGAGTGTATTGGCCACACACTTGAATGGAGTATTCAGGAGATTAGTGAGCTGCATGTTGAGCAGCCATCATATAAGTATACGCTAAAAGAAGGAAGCCCCATGAATGAAAATTGAGCAAAGACTCAGAGAAAAAAGGCATAATGTGAGATGCCGCCCCTGTTAGAGGTACAGGTGGAAAATATGTTATATTGTGTTGAAGACGCCCCTGTTAGAGGTACAGGTGGAAAATGTGTTATATTGTGTTGAAGACGCCCCTGTTAGAGGTACAGGTGGAAAATGTGTTATATTGTGTTGAAGACGCCCCTGTTAGAGGTACAGGTGGAAAATGTGTTATATTGTGTTGAAGACGCCCCTGTCAGAGTTACAGGTGGAAATAAATGATGTGTTTTAGTGAATCCGTACGGAGAAGCCACTAAGGTGGTGGTTCTACCCCCCAAGTATTTCCAAGGCGATAACTCTGGCTCATTCGTCGCTACTGCAGGGCACGGAGGAACCAAAGTTACGTTATGTCGGTGTAGAAAGTTCGCTTTCTGGCCTGGAATGAAACGGGATGTAGAGAATTATGTAAGGAAGTGCGTCATGGTAGTCGTTTTAAAAGTGAGTTGGGAACTTGCACCCTGCTCCTTGGCGGCATTATCCAGACGTCACCGCTCCTTTTGAGAATATACACATGGACCTTGTGGGTCCCATGGGTGTATCGGACAATGGGGTTCGATACGTAATGCCCATAGTTGATGTTTTTAAAAGGTATTTGATTACAGTACCCTTACGGAGTAAGGAAGCCCACGAAATGGCAAGGGCGTTATACGTGGATGTTGTTTGTGTACACAGTGTTCCTCAGACAGTTGTTACAGGTCAAGGTTCAGAGTTCGTTAATTCCGTGATGCAGGAGATAAATTAGAAGCTACCTGTGCGACACGCGAATAACGGCTTACCATACAAATGGAAATGGAATAATAAAGCGCGCAAATTATACTGTTGTTAACATTTTGAGGAGAATGTTCTAAGAAATGTGTCCGTTTGGGATATAATGTTACTTAGTTGCAGTCACCCTGGCCTATAATGCTGCGTATTATCGCACCATACAGGAGTCCCCATTTTATCGAGAGAGACAGAGAGAGGATTTTTAGAGATCCTCCTGTACCCTACACTATGTTAGAAAAAATTCAGCAGCCCTGGTATGATATTTACTCCTATAAAGAAAAAATGGATGTAATTGCAAGGAACGTTTATGATATTTACTCCTATAAAGAGGAAATGGTTGTAATTGCAAGGAAAGTTTATGTTATTTACTCCAATAAAGAGGAAATGGTTGTAATTGCAAGGAAAGTTTATGATATTTACTTCTATAAAGAGGAAATGGTTGTAATTGCAAGGAAAGTTTATGATATTTACTCCTATAAAGAGGAAATGGTTGTAATTGCAAGGAAAGTTTATGATATTTACTCCTATAAAGAGAAAATGGTTGTAATAGCAAGGAAAGTTTATGATATTGACTCCTATGAAGAGGAAATGGCTGCAATTGCAAAGAAAGTTTATGATAGATGCCAGGTTTACATTGAAAAAGGTAGAGAAGAAATAGAAAAGTAATACAAAGCTACAAAATCAAAACTATCAACGTTGGAGACAGTGTTCCTCAAACGAGACCACAAAGAAAAGTAAATAAAAAGTTGCAACCTATTTTTGATGGACCCTACAGGGTAATAGAGAAGATCAGTGATATAATGGTAAAAATTAGGAACCTCAGGACTAGTAAGGTTTCAACGGTCCCCACAGATAGAGTAAAAGTCCTTCATGAAGACTGCATCGATGTGCAGCAATGTCCAACGCTTAGGCGAGTATACCCTTTAAATCCAGAGACAGACACTGATCTTTTCTTTGCATTGCTCAACCCTGAAATCGCTGAGAAAAATTCTACCGAAAATGATAACTCGTAGCGGAGAGGTGACTGCTACTCATGACACATTAAATAATGTTCGTTCTACATCAGCAATAAACAGCTGCACAGGCCCTACCTTCTCAGGTTACTCCCAAACTTTCAGAGCCACCTCAGCATAGATAAAGCCTTCGCTCTTGCACGGTACAAGAGTTGCCTAATGTAGTGTCAAAACTGATACGATATAAAACAGGAATAATGTATAAGGATGAAAATGCAATAATTGAGCGGAAATATGACGAAATAAACCAAAGATTGATTTGACTCTTTCGGTGTGCGACTCAATGACACAACAGGAGTCCCCAACACGTGCTGGCCAAAGTTTCACACCAACATACTCTCTATATTATAGTCCTCACAGACAGAGACTATTGTACCGTTTAGCCTCACAGAAGATGTTTTAGCTGCATTATATAAAGCACGGATTTTAACTACTTCGTTACTTGAAATGTTATTCAAATGTCACCTGAGTATCCAGCTGTAAAAGCAATAAAATACACACTCTTTAATTTTGAAAACGAATTCAGTTTATTGTTGCATCATCTAAAAAAAGTTTTAGGCTATGTGATGACTACTATTCAAAACAAGCTGCATGCTTCTATGAATTATAGAAAAAAGAAAAAAAACGGGAAATATTTTTTTTTTTGAGGATCCTTGTCTAATAAGCTATTTGGTACCGCGACCCAGGCTCAAGTTGATGCTATTCATGAAAAAATAGAGTACTAGAGTCATTAACTGAGAAAGATTTTATATAATTAAATGTTTATTATGGAAAACTCAACATCGTTAAGTAATATGCATGCCATACAATCTGCCTTTAATAGGCTATATTCAGCTGTAGATGTATTGAACCAAGTTGTGCGCCATTTTACTATAGACTATGGCATTAAGAAGAGAAAAAAGCTCCTACAAGCATTGTTGTATTTTGACTTAGCATTGAGACACATAAGACCAGGTATACAAGATTTAAAGTTGAGTCTGCAGGCTCCCCTGCAAACATACATAACTCCAACCATTATGTGAAACAAACAGTTGTTCAGCACATTAAAGGAAGCCTAGGTTCGGCCTCCAGGTCTTTTGTGCCTTGCAGTTCCTGATTTTTTAGCTTTATATAGGGATGTAATAACTGTCCTCCAGGACAACGGCTTTGCACGATTCTCGTGATTTCTATTTCACCAAACCTTTACGAGGAGATCCGATTGACACCTTTGATGTCTTTCGAATCGACTCCCTTCCATTTTCTGTGCAGAATAGCACTTACTTTCTTATGTATAGTGTTGATTCAAGATGTATTGCCTTCAGTGAGAATAGGAAAATATATTTTATGCTTTCTAGTATAAAACACTGTAACAAGAATAACCATATGTTAGTTTGTCCTCCCACAGGCCCCGTCTATGAGGCTAGTGACGCAGCCTCTTGTGAATCGGCTGCTTTCTTGAAACATGAGTCAGTGATCAACCTCTGCCACACAATGATCTTGAAAACATTTCCCCCTATGTTTATAAAAGGTCCTGGCTACTGGACCTATTCACTTGCCTCCCCCATCACTCTGACACTCACATGCCCTACCCATCCTGTAAACAGACATACTGTCAGCCTGGCGGGTAATGGGATATTGACGCTCCCACAGTGATTTTTCTGTTAAATTATTGGCTCATAACATGTCGCCACGACTGACGTCACGGGTCAGAGTCTTTTTCAATGGTTGTTCACACTTTCTGACCACGCCTACTGGGTATCTGTTTTCTGTATCTGAGTTTGGGTATCTGTTTTCCTTTACCCTCGTTGTTTCCCCTCTTTTGTACTTGAGATGTTTACACTGTTATATATGTCACCCTTCTTGTTAGTGTTTGTCCTGTCAGATGTTTACACAGTTGTATATCTCTTCGCAGTGCTGAGTCCATCCCCCTACATGAGCTAATAGCTGGCTTGCAGCCCCTAAATTCTGTGGTCGAGCCGGATCAGCCCTTTCAACCTGTTATCCATTGGTGGATTGTTTTCGCCATTGTCGTGATCCTGGTTCTTCTGCTGGTGACGTCTGCCGTGGGGTATTCCTATGTCCTGCGCTATGCACGCGACGCCTGCTTCCAGACTCAAGCCCACTGCAGACATTGAAAGGCGTATCTTCTCCACCAACACCTGTGAGATCTCAGGGGCGAGATCTTCCGGAAGGGGAAGTATGTCGGGAACCAGAAAACGAACAAACAAGAGGAATAGCCATAACAGTACAGTGTAAACATCTCAAGTACAAAAGAGGGGAAACAACGAGGATAAAGAAAAACAGATACCCAGAGAGGAATGAGAGATATACAACTGTGTAAACATCTGACAGGACAAACACTAACAAGAAGGGTGACATATATAACAGTGTAAACATCTCAAGTACAAAAGAGGGGAAACAACGAGGGTAAAGGAAAACAGATACCCAAACTCAGATACAGAAAACAGATACCCAGTAGGCGTGGTCAGAAAGTGTGAACAACCATTGAAAAAGACTCTGACCCGTGACGTCAGTCGTGGCGACATGTTATGAGCCAATAATTTAACAGAAAAATCACTGTGGGAGTGTCTTAAGACTGACTCACGAATAGCAGGAGAAGTAAAACAATACAACATAATGAGCGAGCAGATGGGTGTGACAGGAAGTATTGGCCATTGGTTATGTAGAAAATTAAGGGCGTGTCAAGGATGTAAGTCCGCCTCAAGCAAAGAAAAATGTGGCCTAGAAATCAGTGGTATGGGTAGACCGAGCTTGGTTCTCGCCTCAAGCAGACCTGCTACTCACTCAGCCGAGAATGGATGTTGTGATCTTAATCGTGAGTAGAAATTCGAGAATCTAAGGGAAACCGACTGTATTGTCCTGGAGATTATAATGTAGGAGATGTGAAGCAGGATTGTGAGTGGGACAGGATTGTGATTATTTGTTTGCGATGTAAAGCAAAGGTAAAACCACTGGGTGTGGTATTTGGTGCTTCCGTGACTTGTAGTAGATTATACTATAGGAATGTGTAGTAGGATTTTGTGAAGAGAGTACATAATTATTGTGATGTAAGCAGAGAGATACAAACCACTGCTTGTGGAACGACGAGTGTTATTATTATTGGCAACAACTGAGCACATATTGTAGTATTATGTTTAAGACATGTCGTTTGTCATATGTTGCATCCATTGCTGAATATGCCAGTGTTATGATCATCTGAGCATAGAATATTGCGTAAGGCAATTACTTTCATTTAATTTTAAATAAATGTATATTTTCTTTTTCCCTTGTTTATCCCCGAACACCAGTCTCCAATAACAACTTAAGCCGGATCACGCTACCAGGGATACGAGACGGTGAGATCATTTATGGAGTAATTAATGAGTGATAAAAGAGTTGATTTAATACAAGAAAAGAAGGGTCCAAAACTACAACAACAGTGAACACTTTGTGAATCATTAAGACACACTAAACGAAACTTATTGAAATAGCGAGTCAAAAGGGAATAATCTTGGCGCGCTTTTGTAACTGCATTAAGGGTGAGTTTGGAACTCGTTAATCTTTTCGAATCCGCGCTTTTGTTGTGCCCCCACACCGTTCGCCGCCATTCACAGCGTGGACCTGAAGGCTAGGTTTTCAGCACTGGTGACGCTTCATGTGGGTATTGGCAGATGCAAATGGCCGAAGAAGATCAACACCTGACCACGTTCATTCCGCCATACGGCCGATTTCAACACTGCAGAGAACCCATGGGTTTCACAGCTATAAGCGACGTCTTTTGCCTTCGCGGTGAAATGGCTTTCCAGGGTGTACATAACTGCGTCAAGGTCGTGAACGACATTCTCCTTTACGATGGGGAGGATCACGACATGATCACGAGGTGCCGCAAGTTCCGTATTACTGTCAACAAAGACAAGTTCGCTGTCGTAGCATCCTGTGTGACCTTCTGTGAATTCAAGCTATCAGGAAAAGCCATCTCAGCGGATCCTGACAAGGTCGCCGCGATCAGGGACTTCCCCACTCCGTCCAACTTGACTGATCTACGCTCCATCATGGGATTAATTAACAAGTCGGCCGAGTTCACCCCTGACATCACCAGCTCAGACCAGCCCCTACGCCCCCTTATGAGACCGGAGAGAGCATTCGTATGGACCGCTGACCACGACGAGGCGTTTCGTAAGGTCAAGGCCGCCCTTCTGAACTCCCCAGTGATCTCGTCCTTCGACCCAGCCCTACAAGTTGCCCTTCAGATATGTGCTTCTCGACTTCATGGAATCGCTTATGCATTTCTACATGAGCATGGCAATGGACAGCTCGGTCTAGTTCACTGTGACTCGTTTCCTTAGTGACGCAGAATCCCGTTACGCTACCATCGAGCTGCAGATGCTTGCCGTGGCATGGGGCTTGTCTAAGTGTCGGCTATATCTCGTTGGTGTACAACACTTCACCTTGATGACGGATCATCGGCCACTCGTCCCGATTCTGAACCACTACTCCTTGGACTACAGCGCCTGGAGGAAATGACTTCGCCCTACCTGTTCACGGTTTTATGGCGCGCTGGCAAGTACCTCAACATCCCCGATACCTTGTCCCGAGTCCCAGTACACCAGCCTGCTCCAGAGGACGAGATTGCTAGTGCTGACGCAGTAGCACACCTCAGGACCATCACGACCGTCAACGTCGTCGTCCCAGGACGCCGACTGGACTCTACAGGAGCTTTGAGCCGCAGCAAGAAAGTACTCATCCTACATCTGTCTCAAGGACCATGTAACCTCGGGCTTCCCTTCTCATCACAGCTCCTTACTGACCTTCTGGGAACAACGGGACGACCTATCCACCGACGGTGACCTCGTCCCCTACGGAGCTAGGATCGTTGTTCTTGCCGCATTTCGACGCCCCACCCTCGTCCGCCTTCATGACAGCCACAGGGGTGTGGGACCTACAAAGCGACGGGCACGACAGACTGTCTTCTGGCAGGGCACTGACTCCGACATAACCAGTAGTGTTTGGGCCTGTAAGCCATGCCAGATGTTCAAGCGCGGTCTTCAGCAGGAACCCATCTTTAACGACGACCACCCTCAGGGGCCCTTCGAGTCTGTTTCGGCCGACATTATACATCGCGACTTCCTCACGGTCGTAGGGAAGCACTTCCTTGTCGTTGCCGACCGACTCCCCAGATGACCTGTCGTCGCCTTCTGTAAAGGTGACACCATCGCCTCCAACACCATGCGCATCTTAGCTGTTACTTCAGGGAGGTTGGTGTTCCCCTTCTCCTTAGGACACATGACAGATTGCAATTCACCAGCCACGACTTCCAAGGTTTCTTGAAGCGTGTTTTTTTTCGCCGCGCTACCCGCCGTCCAATGACAACGCCGAGGCCGCCGTAAGGACTGTCAAGTACCTTATTCTGAAGACGGCGCTCCCTGGCAACTTAGAGGACATATGGCAACTGCGAGGAGTTCTAACGTGGCCTCCTGGAACTACGGAACACCAACCCCACGGACTATTCCCTAGCGCAGATCCTGTACGGCCACCCAGTCCGCACCCGCGTATCTGCCTATCTCCAGTCCTTTTCGAAGAAGGGCAAGCCAAGAATGAGGACTGTTACCTCCGCGCAGTCGCCCGTGCTAAACAAGTAAAGCTACAGTACGACCAGCATGCACGCTTCCCAGGTTGAGTGTAGAACAGACGGTTCGAGTTCAAGACCCTTCACCTTACCGCTGGGACAAGGTCGGGGTCGTCACGGGCTCCGGCAGGTTTAATGAGATGCGTCTTCCCAACGGTGTAAGCGCCGCTTCTTACGTGCAGTTCCACCACCTTCCCCATGTCCCTGTGATCCCTAGCTCTGACACAGAAAAGTCCTCAGTACCTGTACCCCCCATAGCCCCACGCAGATATCAAAGGCTCGCTGGATAAAGAATGCTCGAGATGAAACTATGAGCATGAACTGGGAGGCATGTATAGATAAGTGATGTAAGCCAGAGACGTTCCCTATTTACATGTAACCATTTTGCCTCACTAAAAAAAAAAAAAGGGCGGTAAACTTAAAAAAAAGGAATTATAACCTAATGAAAGAGAATGACACGGCCGAAGCCCGTACTCAGTACCACAACAGCCTCAGAGCTTGTCGCACCCTTATTCGGAGTAGTAAACGCAACTACGAAAAACAAATAGCGCGTGACATCAAGACAAACTCAAAAAAATTCTTCACATACATCAGATCGAAAAAGAAAGTAAAATCCAATATTGGTCCCCTGACAGACGAGACTGGAGCTGCAACTCAGGACAGTAAACAGATGGCCAGAATCCTCAACAGTAACTTCGCATCCGTATTCACAGTCGAAAACATCGAAACCATGCCCGAGAACCCTGACCCGCCGAGGGGAATCACGCCCCTGAAAATTGACTCAATATGCGACCAAGAAGTGAAAGAGTATTTGGATAAACTCAACACGAACAAGTCAACAGGACCTGACGGTCTGTCCCCGCGGTTATTAAAAGAGCTTAAACAACAAATACTTCAGCCACTCACTAACATATTCAACCAGTCTGTTCAATTGAAAAAGGTCCCGGAAGACTGGAAGATGGCGAACGTAACACCAATTTTCAAAAGGAGACAAAAGCGTTGCATTAAACTACAGGCCCATAAGTTTGACATCAGTGGCAGGAAAAATACTCGAAAAGATTATTAGAGACAAACTTGTTAAGTTTCTAGAAGACAATAATGTAATCTCCGACACCCAGCATGGCTTCAGAAACAAGCGCTCCTGCCTAACGAATTTATTAGACTTCTTCCAAGGTATATATAAGAACTGGGACGCCCACATCCCCAGTGATGTTATATACCTGGACTTTCAGAAAGCCTTCGACAAAGTACCGCACGAGCGACTCCTTAAGAAACTGCACTCGGCGGGCATTGGAGCCAATCTGATCGCGTGGATAAGAGATTGGCTCACCGACAGAAAACAACGAGTACTACTCAACGGACAGCCTTCCGATTGGCTTCCAGTCACTAGTGGAGTGCCTCAAGGGTCAGTGCTGGGACCCATTCTCTTCATCATATAATTATATCAACGACCTCGAAGCAGGACTGAAATCCACAATATCGAAATTTGCTGATGACACTAAGGTGGGGGGAAAGGCCCTCACAAAGACCGACTGGGAAATCATTCAGAAAGACCTCAATCACATTATCGAATGGTCGGAAAAATGGCAAATGTCTTTTAATGTTGACAAATGCAAAGTCATGCACATTGGGTCCAGAAATAGTAACCACACATACATCATGAATGGGAGACCTCTGCAAGCGATGCAGGAGGAAAAGGATCTTGGAGTCACTATCAGCCGTGACCTGAAACACGCGAATCACTGTAAAAAAGCATACAACAAAGCCAACACTATGCTCGGGTTCATAGCGAGGAACTTCGAGTGTAAAACGCCAGACGTGATGCTATCCTTGTATAATTCCATGGTAAGACCGCACCTCGAGTATGCAGTACAGTTCTGGTCTCCTAATTACAGAAAGGACATTGATTTACTGGAAAGGATTCAGCGACGCGCCACGAAAATGATACCAACCTTAAGGGCTCAACCGTACGAGGAACGACTCAAGCGACTCAATCTCTTTACATTAGAGAAAAGACGCCTACGAGGAGATATGATTCAAGTCTTCAAGTATCTGAAAAAATTCAATAACGTCGATTACTCCAATTTCTTTGAATTGCAAACCAACCTAAGAACTAGAAATAACGGTTTACCCATTCAGTCTAAGCGATGTAACACAGACATCGGAAGGAGTTTCTTTTCAAACCGAGTCATCCGTCACTGGAACAATCTTCCTTCAGAAGTAGTAAATGCGAATACTATCAACTCCTTCAAATATAGAATCGACCGTCACTTCGCTGCGTCGGGAGTAAACTGAATATTGAGTTGCTTTCATCTGCTCCTCAATATCGAGGTGCTTTCATCTACTCCTCAATGTCGAGGTGCTTTCATCTGCTCCCCAGGCCCCAGGCTGTCGAACAGATTAAATCACCAAAGCGGGCAACCTCGTAATGAGCCAATAGGCTTTCTGTTGCCTGCGTTTCCATGTTTCCATGTTTCCATGTTTCCTATTGCCTCACTAATATTCATATCCTATGTATATTTCTGCACTTCCGTTTGTAAGTCGCTATGTATATACAATTTATATTGTATGATGTGGCATCACTGAGAGACGCAGCAACGCCCTACCCGCTCGCCTCTCTCAGCAGTTGGCCCGCAGTAGGCACTGCAATCACCCACTTGCTTGAGACGCCGCTTGCACTTCTCTAAAAATAAGAACCTACAACTAGTGTTAAGCTGAGATTCCTTCCACACCTTTGGGAAGCCTGCTGACTGCAGGATACTACAAATCTTCGTACTGCAACAGCAGCTGCTACGCACCCCAGATTTGCTCATCACGAGTTCATGGCAATGTTGATACCTATGCAGGCGGACAAATATTCGAATCTTTAGGTCGCTTGAAGTGCTACATGAGGAGACGAAGCCTGTAAAGGTCTTCTGGGCCAAAACCGAGGTCCAGTTTCTTATAGTTTGGTGGCGTAGTGACTAATAATGGTGAGTCTTACCAGGAAGTCAGTCGACTTGTTGACTGGAACACGGTGTCATGGATTTGCTCACTACTAGTATAAGGCGTTGTATTCCTATGCACGGGGACAAATATTCGAATCTTTAAGTCGCTTGTGCTCCCTATCTTACTATATGGTTGTGAGACCTGGGCACTGAATTGTAACTGAATTGTGAGAGGCGTGTCGATGCTTTTGGCGCCACGTGCCTTGGCAGGATCATGGAACATTGCTGGAATGATTCTGCGTCAAACCAGCGCGTACTACGTGAAACTGAATCAAAGCTTAGTTCGTGAACATTTCATGGGCCCGAGGCACGCCTCCTGGACGTCGATCCTGCTCATAGGGTTGTTTCTGTGCGAGACAACCTGAGTGTAGGTCGGAGACTAAGGGGACGCCCACGTAACTAATGACTGGGGCAAGTCTATCGATTCTGACAGGAGGGATTAGAGATGGGCAATGTAACTGCATGGGAGTTTACTTGGAGGAGTGCAGGCAGGAGGGAGTGAAGCGACGAACTCCGGGCTTATGCCCCCCACTAGTTAGTTACATGTCCCATCATTTTACGAGCTTTTACATTACTCTCATCTATTCTGCTCTGAAGTAGATGATTCCAAGCTCTTCATGCCAGGCGTGTGACAGTAGTGCCAAAATATCAGTGTTAGTTGCAGCCACAACAACACTTTGTCCTTCACAAGTACAGTCGCCGTCCCTTTTCACTATCTGCATCACCTGTGCATTCCACAGTCTTATTGCCATCTTTTGAAAATGGGAGCTGAACAGGTTGATGAAGTGTTGGTTATTTTGTTGGTTACATAAAAAAAAAAATGCTCCCTCTTAGATGTACCCGCCATTTCTTCAGTACCTTTCAGCAACCTTTGTCGATCATTTGGCCTCTTCGACAATGTTTAAGCGACTTTACGGACCATTTGTCCATGTATCTATCAAATGCAATAATTATAAGCAAACAATGATATATATATTTTCACCACAAAACTAAAGAACTGATCTATAACCTGGTTATATGTTGCTTTTAATTGCCACCTGACGTTATGCCGCAATGCGCCACCATTCACAATGCATACAATAGTTATAACGACACATATGACACAAACTTCTCAAAAAGATACTAACACAGTACTGATATTCGTGTCTCTCATTTTACCATCAGTGAAATCGATAATGCCTCTGAAGCTACTTCATAGCAGACTGTGTCAGCAACACTGTCCTACGTTGAATCACTGATGTGAGCCGCGCAATCAGGATCAATAGGTTGATATGTGCGACGTTGTTATCAAATTTTACAACAGGATGTATACTATTCACAATACGAATCTTGCTGGGTGATGAGTTCTGCTTTTTTGACATCATCGCAATTAACACCACCACCTTCTACAGCTGTCAATCTTGCCGTAAATCTTCTGAGCATTGGTATGCTAGGATCAGATGGGTAATATACGTATATCAAATCACTCTATCAGCTTCTGTATTAAAAAATGATCATGTTTGATTCTGCTAGTTCCCAGTTCAAAATGATGTTCTTTGGTTTGATGAAGCTGGCCAGAGAAGTTGCCAATGAGTCATGATCAAAAATACATTGATGCATACTATTGATCGTATGTAGCGCATTGATTCACTGATACCCCCTCTGCCAATAAGTCCTTCACGATTTTTGTCACCTCATGGAACATTGCTCAATTACCATATCTGTCCAGTAGCGACTGCTCCGACGGACGGTATGATATCCGTCATCAACAAGTCATTGGTAGAGCAATGGATAATTTGTTAGTAATTCAATTATATTCTGAAGATGAAGCATTGTGAACATTGTGAGCAGTTGATGTGACCAGTTGCAGCATTGAATATTATCATATTACTATGAGTTGTTCTATATGTTTTAAAGTGCAGGCAAGGGTGGAATAAATACATGACATGTCCGATGAGTCTATTGGCCGCTTTCACAGTCGTTTTGTTTGTTTTGATCGTTACCAATGGCGGCGATTGCCGCTGTAGTATTTCCACGTAAAACTGGCCGATGGGGTAGTGGCGGCTGCGGAGTTAGCCTAGCCCCACACCTTACCACGCACTCTCAACACTTCTCGCTTCCTCTGCAGCCGCCACTACCCCCCCATCGGCCAGTTTCACGTGGAAAAATATAGCGTCGATCGCCGCCATTGGTAACGATTAAAACAAACAAAGTGACTGTGAAAGCGGCCCTATGTCTTGTATGAGAACGTATGAGATTGTGCCTTTCCTGGGTAATTTTCATCTGCCATTTTGTCATAATATCAGACTCCTTTAGCCGTTGTATTTTGCCAAAATAGGTACGCAGTGTGCCAAAGCAATCAAGACTGACTCAAATTGGTAAAACATAAGGCATACGCAACAGTAGACAGTGCAGAATTCTGAGGGAGAACGGGGAACCTTTTACCTGGAAAATCTAATTTGTAGTCTTCCGCTTCTGTAGCTTGATTAGCTTTAACTTTAGCTGTGGAACCTTTCTTCCAGCATACAGTTCACGGCATAGTTTCTTTTTAATCGAGGACAATAGGCTTATGGTCCACATTATCAGCCAATCATTACGTATGATACGGGCAGGTCTGTCTGGATGTGGAGTGCAACGTCTCAACCTCCTTAACTGTGTTTCTTTCTCTTTATTTTCTTTCTCTTTATGTTTCTTTCTTTGGATAGCAGTGGGATTTATCCTCTCTTGGGTCCTCCGTCCCTAGCCCACTGTTAGTGAGACCCAGGATCGACAGAGTAAGAGGGTCTACTCACGCGCATAAAATGACGTCAGCAGATGGAGAGAGGGAAGAACGAAATTATAGAAAACGGAAGTATTCATGTCGGGTGGTAATTCAAATGAAAGTGAAACAGGCCTACTCATTATTTTTAAGTGGCAAATATTCAAGCTCATATTGTTTTGTAGCGTATTTGATCATATGTTTGTAGGTAGATAGACAAATCGAGTATATTGCTTATTTAGTGAAGGCAAGTACGAAGGAGAAAGAGTGTGTGTGTGTGTGGGGAATGGGAGGGATGCCAGAGAGGCAGTGCAACAGCAGAATGGGAGGCAGACATGCAGGAACTTTGTTGTGGACTCTGAAGGGATGATAGTATTTTATATAAAAAGTTTTGAAATAAACAAAGACCTGAACAGATCACACACACACACACACACACACACACACACACACACACACACACACACACATATAAGTGTGCTCTCAAAACACTTAAGTAATGATGTGCCCTTTTCCAGCCCTGAGCACCTGCCTCTTGCAAAGTCTCTGCCCGTTACTGAAACTATCATAAGCACCCTAAGGTATCATTATGTTTCGATGGTACTGTACTGGTGAATAAAATTTAATAATTTCAAAGGAGCAATTATATTTATATAGTCTAAACATATATTAAGTGTTGTGGTAAATAAAACACAAAGTTGACTTATTTTTTTCAGCTTGGTCATTTTCTTCTTTACTTTCCTTGATAAGTTATTAATTTCTGTTTAAAATCTTGATTCTTAAAAAAAACATTATATACTTTAAAACATATATAATTAGCTATAATGGTAAACTGATATACTTTACTGACTTCCTACTGGGCTTTAGTTCCTTTTCTCCTTGGTCAGACACAAACATGTCTTCCATATGTTTTAGCTGTACAAATAATGTTTTGGTTGATGTCATAACGTTTCATCTGCTTATGACTCCAGTCCATGAAATCATAACGTTTCATCTGCTCATGACTTCAGTCCATGAATTATCATCCTCTTCTACTTTCTGCCCGAAAAAAATCATACTGTGCAAACTTACTACGTAACAACCAACAAATCGTAATGCCTATTTTTCTGTTACTCCCACAAAAGTTGTTGTAGCTGGCACATGAAGACACTAAACTATCATATTCATTGTTTTTAGTCATATGTGAATCTTACATATCCTTATTAGAAAAGAAATGTGGCTGATAATTCCAGTTCATGATCAAGGTCTTCTGGTGTGTATCTGTTACCACATTCATATAATTCCATTTCAGAAAATGATGTTTCAGTTATGCAGGTGCCATCTTTGGATTCTCAGTATTAAAGTTCATTCCAATCAACTCGCAGATTTTCCCTAGAAAGTATGATCTGACTCTATACTTAACTAGAACAGGAGATGGGAGCTCGTGAAAACTTCCCATTTGCCTAAAATTAGGCACGCGACTACGGGGGTCCTCCTGCGCATTTGGTACGTATAATAGCTTTGAAATGTTAATTTGTTGTTTGTTGGTGTAAATGTATGATATTCTGCGAATTTCCTGAAATTTGAGTGAAGTTTAAGGGAGACTCAAACAAAGCGTTTTTTTCACACTTTATTTTTCAGTTAATTGCTTTGAAAAAAATAACATAGAAACTTTGTTTACATATCTACATTTAACATTTATAAAATTTTAGACATTTTGTTTTGTCTTTGAAAAAAATTTGCAATTTTTTTTCACTTATAATTTTCTCCACTCTGTCCCGTTTTCTTTTTACATTTTTTGAAATTTTATTAATACGAAAAATTGCCCTTTAGTTGTAGTTTTAACTTATACCTAACAAAAGTCGGTCAGATGTTTTACCGATTTTGTGAATTTTTTTGAAGTGTAAAAACACTTCGAGATTTTTTTTCCATTTCATCCCTGTCTTGCCATTTGTATTTATCTGATTGTCATGAAATTTTCACATAATAAAAATGATTGTGTGTACCTTGTTCACTCACAAGAGAATAAGTCATCTGGTCCAGCTTTATTAAAAAAAATAAAAAAAATATTAATCAAAGGTGAGGGTGTCAGAAGGTCAAGGTGTTCCTGCACGACCGTACCTGGCAATTCTGTCTCTCGAACAGTGTTTGTAGCTGAGAAAACGACACGGATATGAAAGTTTCGCTCGTATCAGGATCAGGGTTCACACCTCTGTGAAGAATCTGTTGTCGGAGCTGCAGTGATGTCTCGTGTGGCAATGTAGCTGATTCTGCAGTTGGTGGTGATGTAGGTGGTGACGAAGCAGGGCCCGAATTCACAAAGGCTTAGTTCGTAGTTTTGGGTCCTTAGTGCGTAGTTTTGAGAACATTGAGATTCACGCGATAATAACTACCAACTAATCGATGACGTCACGGATTAGCGCGCGGATTTACAAAGCTTTACCGCGCTTTGTGTGACGCTAAATTTGTTGTTAAATAACTGCTGCCTCGGGAGTGTAGTAAACGCTAACAATATTATCATATTTACGTATAAATGCTTATAAATCGCGTTTTTCAACTTGAAATATAACTTCGAGAGTAGAGGAAGCCCATTTCTTTGTAAAATGATGAGATATACACCCTTTGAGAGACATATGATAAGTGTGGGCGGTATGGCAACTCCAACGCCCGGCCAGGGGATTGCCAGACCTCCCTCCTTCATCTTCCTACCTCTTCATCCATACATCTATCCATCTCTAGATTTGTCCCTCCGTGGAGGGACCATGGACCTTTGTCGGGTGACAGCTAACCCATGAGTTGGGCTGCAGATATGACATGAAAGTCTTAATTTTCCCTCGTTCCTTCCTTCCGTCCGTCGTTCCTGTCTGCCTCGATATCTGTCCCATATTTCTATTTGCTTTCTTCCTGCCTCAATCTCCTCCGTATCTTCTTTTTCCTCTTCTTAAGCATGTTCGTAGGTAACAAGACATCGAACGGCAAAGTTACTTTGACGTAAATGTGCAGCAAACAATGAAATAATTGAAGTCGAAGATTACGATTTAGTACAGTTTGCCTTAAAAGGAAGAAAAATGGGAAAAGAGAATGAGTTTCTTGAACCAGCAGCTGGAGGGGGCTCCCTAGGATTGGCTGACGGTTCTGTAAACGTGCTTGCGATTCGCTGCAAGGCTAATGCCGTCATCAACCAATCAGCGGCCTCGCTGACTTAATGCGCCTCTAACTACCATCTAAGTTTTGCTTCGTGAGTCTGACGCTAACGTCGGTCGCTAAATCAATAGTGCGTAGTTGTGTTAGTTCGTAGTTAGTGAGTATGTTTGTGGATTCCGCCCCAGGTAGTGGTGGAGAAAGTCGTGATGAGGTACTTGGTGGTGTAGGGAGTGACGAAACAGAAACAGATGATGGTGGAGCAGGCATTGGTGGTGGTGGTGAGCGGCGAGAGCGAGAGTGAGCGAGGCAGCATGACTCGCTTCATAAGCTTCTACGCTGCTCTCTTGCTGGTTTTCTGATTTTTGGCCGCTCCATCTTGCTCCATAAGCCCTCTTGATGTTGATGACTCTTTCTGGTCGCCTTGCGCTTGTACGTCATTAGTAATGACATTTTTTTTGGCTTGAGTGCAGAGGAGAGTATAGAGCAGCCTCCCCATTGATGTCTGGGTCGGGACTGGCGTTTCCTCAAATGACACCCAGGGTTGCCATCCTCGCAGCAGAGAATTATCGTGCAGTGTACTCAAAATTATGGTATTTACACCCAAATTATCGTACAGCCGGGAGAGAGAGGGAAATATATATATATATATATATATATATATATATATATATATATATATATATATATATATATATATATATATATATATATATATATATATATTCTTTTTTTTTATTCATTCATATATTTATTAGGAACAAAAACACATTTATAAATCCATTTGTTATTTGCAATATTATGAAATTTAATGTTGGTTTCACAACCTTATAAACACAAAATAAACAAAACTTGCTGTATCTAATGGTGAAACATTTCATAATTGCAATAATTTGAGTGGTTGAACCGAAAAAAAATTATTGTATCACGTATATGTACTACCTTAGTTTTCATCGTCTGAATCTGCTATGTTACAATAAAGATTATTTTTCGTCATGCGAGAACACATGTCGCCAGCCTCACCTCATTTCACTGCCATAACCACTTACGACCATCTTCCTACAGCCCCTTTATCACTATCAGCATCACTATCTTAGCTCGCTCCTTTATACCACCACTCATCACTTCATACTCATGGAGGTGAGGCGTAGTAACCTCACAATCCTTGTCTACCGTAGCCAACAGCGAAATTCCAAAGCCTTTGGCGTCATTCTATCGGTTGTCCATCACTTTTCACGCATAGTTTAAACACATTTGACATTGCAAGACACGTATGCAATGCTTACAAACCTGAAATTTGGCCGCAGTTTGAACAGCGTATGGGATGTCGCAGCGGCCTGAGGCTCTGGTACAGGGAGTCAGGGACAGGACACGTTATGTTAACATCCGGATTTCCGACGCCGACTTCGAACCACCTTATTAACAAAATACAGCCATAACCTCGATTTATCATTCTTATATATTATAATTTTATTATTCATGCAACATATACGCCACCACCTTCCATCCTTGAGGTATATCCCCAACGAGAAAAAAAAAATCCGTGGAATTATCGTATCGTACCGTACGGTTTGGTAAAACTATCGAACAAAACGTACGATAATTAAAAACACTCTCCTACTTCGTACCAAGGGTAAAACTATCGTACATGTACGATGATTATCGTACGGTTGGCAACCCTGCTCACACCCTCCCGGCTCGGTATGAGAGAGGGATGACAGATGACAAAATTGCATTGATACATTACAGAACAAAATTTTGAATCTTTAATTAAACTATTTTCGACCAATATTGTATCATTCTGCTCTTTATGTAAGTCAAGTGGAAATACTACCAGTTCACCATATACCATGTAATTGCCAGTATTCTTACTAACTCGCAATTTCTGTTTAAAAAAAATCATATGCAAAGACTAACTCTCTAACTATAAAATCCCCAAATCTCAAAAGCATAGGTCAATATGGGCAACACCGTGGTATTTGTTTGCATGTCAACTGGCAGGTCAAATTTCCTATTCGCTCCTATCATAAAATACAGTGCTCGTGTTCTTTAAGCTCCAGCTCGACTTTACGGAACCTTCCAATAAAATTAAATAACACACCAAGATACTTGTATTCTTCCACTTCTTCAATGTTTTTACCTCTGTGAAAAATTAAACGGGGTTTCACTGAACGAATTAGATTGGTCGGATACATAATGATAACACGCTTTAAAGTTGGCCAAACACTCCCTAACCCCAGCTACTACCACTTGGTCCAGATGTAGAACCGGCGTGGAGCGTTGCAGAGATTAATGCCCTATATAACGGATCCGGTACAATGTACTTAGCTCTGTTGGTGGCTATGGAGTGGGTGAAGCGTAGTGGAAATGGGGGCGTCTGGTTGAGTTCCTTGCCTCTTGTAGGCAATGGATAATGTATAATTACGCTACATTGTGCGTTGTACTTATTTACACAAATAAAATAAAAGCCATAGAGGTTGAGAGAAGCTGAGACGGTATAAATTAACTCGGGGAGCAGCAAGTGGCGACAGGTTTGTGTCGTATACCCGAGTGTTCGGCTTTGTGCCTCAAGTATACGTGACGTAAGTTACGACACGTCGAAGCTTCGGAGCTTCGGCACATGGCGTCACTTTTTTGCCAAGTCAGCCAGGATTGCTGGTGTAAAAAAAATTCCCCATGATTTACCGTCGTAAATTAGAAATATATTATTATTAACCTATGTGCAAATTACCCAAAATAGTGCCTAATTTCTCCCTACTGACATTAATGATTAACGGGAGATAATTTTATACAAAAATCTCCCATTCTCCTTTTCTTTCAACAACTTATGCCTTAAACCATCCCGCCACACCATATCAACAGCTTTCTTGTAGTCCACAAACAGAAAATTTTCCTCCAATTGAACAAATCATTTATGTTAAGCCAAAAATATATGATCCAGTGTAGTGTAGCAATGCCTAAACCCTGTTTGTGTTTCATTAATAATAAACTTTGTATTTAAGTACTCATTAAGTATGTCGTTAAGTATTGAGGTAAACAGCTTCTCATACAACAAAGCAAACATCCTGAGTGTCATCCTTATTCTTATAAGGTGGCACTATTGTCCCAACCAGCCACTCAGATGACATAACGCAAGTATCAAGTATCTAATTAAACGGAGGTGACAAAAATCCTGAGTACTTTTAATGTATTCGTATAATATGATGTCAGATGCTGGGGACTTATTTTTTTCTTAGTATTGTTATGCCGGACGTGTTACTTGGGTTCCGTGTCGCCGTCAGGAGACTCCGTGGGAGGGAGATGTGTAAACACCTTGCACAGCTTCTGTAGTTTAATATTCTTCCTTAGTTGTACAATTCACTCTGACTCTTCACTGACCACTAGCTTACTATGACTAGGACTCACTTCTTTCGCCCTCTTCTCCTATATATATATATATATTTATATATATATATATATATATATATATATATATATATATATATATATATATATATATATATATATATATATACCGAACAGTACAGTCTAGAACGTTACAGTATATATTCGATTATACAAGAACATGTAGCAAAAATATGTGCGAGTTGGCAACACTTCCCGCCTGGCGCCTGGCGGTGCCTTGCTCCCCGCCCCCCTGCTCGCTCCTCCCAGAGTCTTCCAGAGGCCCATAGACCCCGGGGGAAGCTTCCAGCACAACACTATTCCCCCCCTTTTAATTGTGATCGTCCCGATCACACACTTAACTATATATAAACATACAGAAAATTAATCAAAAACATAATAATCGTCGTATCGCCGTGGACGCTTGCGTTGTCTCTGTCTTCTGTTCGCTGCCTCCTGCGCGTCTGTCTCCTGGTGCGCCTCGTCGTCGTCCGCTTCTTGGGGTGTCCCTGGAAAATCTGCCGAAACCGAAGCCGAAGCCTATACCGTCGTCGACCTCCTCTCGGTCCTGGACGTCCCTTGCGTTTTCGTCGGCTGCTGGGTGTCTGTAGTTGTTCCAGGTGTAGTTTCCCGGACCGTGGTACCTCCATAGCCGGTTGACGTGGACAACTTTCGGCTTCGTCCTTTCCGTTCTCCGGATTCGGTAAGTCACGTCGGAGAGGCGTTCTAGCACAGCATAAGGGCCATCCCAGGGGCTCTGTAACTTCGGAGACTGTCCTTTCTTCCTCTGCGGGTTATAAAGCCAGACTTGGTCTCCTTCCTTGAAGTCAACGTGGCTTGCCCTCATATTGTAACCGCGCTTCATGGCCTCCCCGGAGAACTTCAAGGCACCACGGACTTGATGGTGCACCTCTTCCAGCCGTTCCTCTAGCTGACGGGCAAAACTGGAGGCGTCCCTTGGAAGGCCTTCCCCAGGAGGCCTTCCGGTAAAGATTCGTATGAGGTCCGTGCCGTGTATCTCATAATTTATTTATAAAACATCAGTATTTCTTCATATATCTTTTCTACAAACCTTCAACTGTCATGGAAACGCTTTGAAAATCCAATTCAAGGACTTTTTTTTTACTCTTGAAAATAGGGGATAATGTTTACGGAAGCGCGTCGCCTCCTCTGGCGGCGGCCGCGACGACGCTGCAGCCGCCGCAGCGTAAAATAGCTCGCAGAGGGCTTAGGGTCGGGGAGCATATTTAAACTACTCCAACCGAACTTTACGACCTACTAACGGGGGGGCGGCTCCCCCCTCGACCCCCCCTTCTAACCCGGGGGGGGGCTGCTCCCCCCCCTGGACCCCCCCCCCCCCCCACACATATATATGTGACTTATTTCAGCAAGGAGGTATTTCTCGCAACACCGGCTACACCGTCGCCAGAGGGGGCGACGCGCTTTCGTAAACATTATCCCCTATTTTCAAGAGTAAAAAAAAAGTCCTTGAATTGGATTTTCAAAGCGTTTCCATGACTGTTGAAGGTTTGTAGAAAAGATATATGAAGAGATACTGATGTTTCTTAAGGTAGGTAATGAGATACTGGCACGGACCTAAAACGAATCTTAACCGGCCTTCCTGTCAGTAGGTCCACCGGCAATCGCAGCTTACGTCCAAACATCAGCTTTGCCGGTGAATACCCCGTAGTCTCGTGGGCGGCAGACCTGTAGGCCATGAGGAGCGCAGGCAGCTACTAATCCCATGAAGACTGATCATTGTTGCACTGCTTGGCCAACTCCTGGCCCAATGTCCAATTAAACCTCTCCACCATTCCATCTGACTGTGGGTGCAGAGGGGTGGTCCGAGTCTTCTTGATACATAAGAACATAAGAACATAAGAACGCAGGAGTCTACAAGAGGCCGGTAGGCCTGTACGAGGCAGCTCCTTTGACCCTAAGCTCCCGTGTATCTAACCCCACCTAATATCGCTGTCCATGAATTTATCTAGTCTATTTTTGAATGTGACAATTGTATTGGCACTCACCACATGACTGCTAAGCCTATTCCACTCATCCACCACCCTGTTAGTAAACCAATTTTTGCCTATGTCCCTGTTGAATCTGAATTTATCCAGTTTAAATCCGTTACTTCGTGTCCTACCCGGTTCTCTTACCAACAAAACCTTATGAATGTCTCCCTTATTAAAGCCCTTCATCCATTTATAAACCTCGATCATGTCTCCACGCACCCTTCCCCTTTCTAGAGAATGCAAGTTTAACTGTTTGAGTCTTCCCTCGTATGGCAAGTTTCTCAACCCCTGAATCATCTTAGTCATTCTCCTCTGCACCGATTCTAACATTTTGATATCCATTCTATAGTAAGGTGACCAGAACTGAACCGCATAGTCAAGATGAGGTCTAACTAATGCTAAATATAGTTTGAGGAAGACTTCGGGGCTTCTGTTGCTTACGCTCCTTGAAATAAATCCCAGTACCCTATTAGCTCGATTTCTAGCTTGAATGCATTATGCCCTTGGACGGAGATCAGAGCTCACTAAGACCCCTAAATCCCTCTCGCACCCAGACCTACTTATGAGAGTGTCATTTAAGTAATAGTTATGTGAGGGGTTGTTCCTACCTACACTCAGAATACTGCACTTCCCTACATTGAACTCCATCTGCCATTTATCCGCCCAGTCATATAATCTGTTGAGTTCACCTTGGAGAATACTAGCGTCCTGATCCGACTCAATTACTCTACCGATCTTGGTATCATCTGCAAAATTACTAACATCACTACTAATTCCTGTATCTAAGTCATTGATATAAATAATAAACAAAAGTGGACCTAATACCGAACCTTGTGGGACCCCTCGTAACACATCCCAGTCAGATCTTTTACCATTGATTTGCACTCTTTGCTTCCTATTGCTAAGCCACGCCTTGACCCAGTTCAAAACTTTACCCTCTACTCCGTGAGCCTGTAATTTAAGCAACAGTCGTTGGTGAGGAACTTTGTCAAACGCTTTACTAAAATCAAGATAGATTACATCATAATTTTCATCTCTGTCAACCGCTTCAAATACTTTATTGTAGAAGGACAAGAGATTGGTGAGGCATGACCTACCTTTTGTGAACCCATGCTGCGAGTCGTGAATTAAGCTGTGTTTCTCTAAATGCTCCCGAATGTTCCTGGCTATTATGGACTCCAGCATCTTCCCTATAACCGATGTTAAGCTAATTGGGCGATAGTTTGAAGCAACTGACCTGTCCTCCTTTTTAAAAATGGGCGTCACATTAGCTACTTTCCATAGGCTTGGCACATAGCCAGTATTTACCGACATCTTAAAGATGTCGGTTAGTGGGTCACTGATTACATCACCTAACTCCTTTAATACCCTCGGAAATATCCCGTCAGGACCTGGCGACTTGTTCTTCTTAAGCTTATCTATCTCATCCTGAACTTGCCTGGTAATGATTATATCCCTCAATTTATCGCCATCCCCGCCCTCGTACACCTGAACTCTTTCCGGTATAGTCGTTCGATCCTCCTGTGTGAATACTGAAAGGAAGTAGTCGTTCAACAATGTGCTCATATTTTTGTAATTTTCTACTAGCTCCCCTGTGTTTGTTTTCAGCGGTCCAATTTTCTCCCGTGTTTTTGTTCTATACATCTGAAAGAAGCCCTTAGGATTACTTTTCGCCTCATTTGCTACTTTGATCTCATAGTTCTTTTTTGCTATCCTGGTGTTTTTCTTAACTAATCTAGATAGTTCGACGTACCGGCCCCTGAGATGTGTTTCCCCATTCTTTATTTTCTGATAAATTCCCTTCTTTAGCCCAATCTCGTGTTTTAGTCCACGAGTCATCCACTTAGGATCATTGTTTTCTTCTAAGTGTTCGCTGTGGTATATGCTGTTCTTGCCCTCTACTATTACTCTAACTAAATTATCGTAAGACATTTCTACCTGGTTCTCCTGGCTCTCCAATCCGCAGTTCTGGCCCTCATGAATAACTAAATTATCACAGTTCAACCCTTCCAGATGTCTTCGAAGCCCAGCGTATTTTGCTCTTCTAAAATCTGGCACTAACACTGGGTTTGGTTCGGGTTACCGCCCAGTCTAAGCTAAAACGAACCGTTCTGTGATCACTATTTCCTAACTCTCCGCCCACCTCCAACTCACGTAGCAAGTTCCCATTATTGGTTAGGACTAAGTCTAATATGTTATCTCCTCTGGTAGGCTCAGTAACTACCTGCTTAAGGAAATTATCTTGTATAACTTCAAGAAAGTCCTCGGCTTCCAGGTCACCCACTAGATCTTCCCAGTCTATATTCCTATAATTAAAGTATCCCATTACGCAGACATTTCTACTCATACTCGCCCTGCCAATCTCCTGTAGTAATATACTCGTGTCCTGCCTGTTAAGGTTGGGTGGCCTGTATATAACTCCTAGAGTTAGTTTTTCTTTCCCTTTGTAAACGTCCACCCAAACTGATTCTGAATCCATGTTAGTTTTGACTGAGTTGTTAACTAAACATTTAAGTGAGTCTTTAACATATAGCGCAACTCAACCTCCCTTTCTGCCCCTTCTGTCTTTGTGAAACATCTGATAACCCGTTATTTCAAATTCTGATCTAAAATTTCTATTAGCAGTGTCTATCCATGTCTCAGTGATCGCTATTATGTCAAAATTTTCTGAACAAGCTTCACCCCTTAGTAAGTCTATCTTGTTTCTGAGGCTCCTGCTGTTAGTATAGAAGATTCTTAGCCCGTCTTCTGTTACTCCCCTTGAATTACTTCTAAGCTGCCTGGTTATATTATGAGCTAGATGTCCCCTCCCATTACTCCTCCCATTGCTCCCATTACTCCTCTCCCCCTCGCCTATACTAAAAAATCCCTCAGGGTACCAAGTGCTCGCTCAAGGGAGTCTGAGAGAGCCTCAACACCCTTGAACGTCAAGTGTATCCCGTCACGGGCGTAGAGGGCGTCGTTGCCAAAGAAGAGGTCCCAATTGTCGACGAACAGCCACCCATTGCGCCCGCAGTGCTCAGCAAGTCTGCTGTTCACTGCTATCGCCCTGCACAGCCATCCATCGCCAACGCCCCTCCTTGGCAGGACGCCACACACTACTGGCGACCCACCAGCGTCACGTATCCTGCCTAACAATTCTCTAAAACGCCTGAGAAGGTCCTCGCTTGGCACACGAGAAACGTCGTTTCCGCCACAGCTGAGAAAGACAATGGGGTTCGATCCCTCGCTTGCCATACACGCCTCAATCCTGTCTGATATATGGCCCACCCCTGCCCCTGGGAAACACACCCTCGTCCTGTTCTTATCCTTGGAGCAAAAATACCTGTCAACATAACGAACCTGACTATCACCAACAACAAGAACCCGACGGTCGGAAGGGGCCAGGAGGGTGAAGGGGAGGGGAGAGGGGAGGGGGGAGGCTCCTGCTGTGAAGAACGAGGAGAAATTGTGGAAGAGGTGGAAGGTGGACAGGAGGAGGAGGAGGAGGAGGAAGAGGAAGAAGGAGAAAGGGAGGGAGGTGGAGGGAGGAACGGACGAGGAGAGGGAGGAGGAAGAGGGGAAAGGGAAGGTAAGGGACAGGTGTTGGAGGGAGGGACGAGCGAGGAGGCGGAGGACAAGGAGGAGAAAGAGGGGAGGAGGAGGAGGAGGAGAGGCGGGAAGAGGGGAAAGGGGACAGGAGAGGAAGGCGAGGTGGAGGCGGAGGAGGAGGAGGAGGAGGAGGAGGAGGAGGAGGAGGAGGAGGAGGAGGAGGAGAAAGGGAGAGTGAGGTGGGAGGAGGGACGGACGAGGAGAGGGAGGAGGAAGAGGGGAAGGGAAGGTCAGGGACAGGTGTGGGAGGGAGGGACGAGCGAAGAGGCGGAGGACAAGGAGGAGAAAGAGGGAGAGGAGGAGGAGGAGGAGGAGGGTGGGCGGGGAGAGGGGAGAGGGGGGACGGAAGAGGAAACATGGAAACATGGAAACATGGAAACGCAGGCAACAGAAAGCCTATTGGCTCATTACGAGGTTGCCCGCTTTGGTGATTTAATCTGCTCGACAGCCTGGGGCCTGGGGAGCAGATGAAAGCACCTCGACATTGAGGAGCAGATGAAAGCGCCTCGATATTGAGGAGCAGATGAAAGCAACTCAATATTCAGTTTACTCCCGACGCAGCGAAGTGACGGTCGATTCTATATTTGAAGGAGTTGATAGTATTCGCATTTACTACTTCTGAAGGAAGATTGTTCCAGTGACGGATGACTCGGTTTGAAAAGAAACTCCTTTCGATGTCTGTGTTACATCGACTAGACTGAATGGGTAAACCGTTATTTCTAGTTCTTAGGTTGGTTTGCAATTCAAAGAAATTGGAGTAATCGACGTTATTGAATTTTTTTAGATACTTGAAGACTTGAATCATATCTCCTCGTAGGCGTCTTTTCTCTAATGTAAAGAGATTGAGTCGCTTGAGTCGTTCCTCGTACGGTAGGAGGAGGGGTGGGAAGCGGGGAGATCGGAGATGGACGAGGAGGAGGAGGAGGAGGATGGGAGGGGCTGCTGTGTGGGTGAAGACAATACTGTAGGGGAGGAAGCTTGCAGCACTCAGCAAGGACTTTTGAGTCAAAATTCCTTCCCTGGTCGGAATGGAGCTCGTTAGGCACACCGAAGCGACAGAAGAACTCCTTAACTACCTTAGCGATGGTAGTGGCTTCTTGGTCAGGGATGAAGTAGGCTTCCGGCCACTTGGTGAAGTAATCCATTGCGACGCAGATGTACCTATTTCCGTTCGTCGTCAGAGGCAAGGGTCCTGCTATATCCACTGCCACCCGTTCCATTGGGGCTCCAACCTGGTATAGTTGCAATGGGGCACGGTGACGCTTCTTGGGGCCCTTCTTTGCACAGCACACCTCACATGCGTGACACCATTCTTCCACATCCTTCCTCATGCCAACCCAGTAGAACCTTTGGCGCAGGCGACTCAGTGTCTTCTTTACCCCAAGGTGTCCGCTGGTGATCCTGTCGTGCATTTCTTTCAAGACGCCTTCCCGGGACTTCATAGGTAGCAGCGTGGACCAGTAGTGATCAAGACCATCATGAGAAACCCAGCGTCGCTGCAACACCCCGTTGTCCATCCGTAGAGTGTCCCACTGAGTCCAGTAATTCTTGGTGGTGGGGCTTTCTCTCGAGATTACCTCCCACCCAGGTCGCGTTGACGACTGACTCAGCCACTCCATAATTGGTCGCAGATCTCGGTCCTCCCGTTGCAGTTTTCCCAAGTCTTCCCATGGCACCTCCGCTGTCTGTTCCACTGTAGTGCGGCGGCACATGTTCTGGACGCTTTCCCTCTGGAGGCAATGTTGACACTCAGGTAGGCAGGGGCGCCGAATCTAGCTGTCCGCGTTACCGTGTGTTAGCCCAGATCGGTGAACAATAGTGTAGTGATGCTGCTCTAGTTTACCTATCCAGCGAGCAAGCTGGCCTTCAGGGTTTTTCATTGACTTCAGCCACCGCAATGCGGCGTGATCCGTGCGGATGGTGAAAGTTGCACCGCACAGGTAAGCATGGAAAAAGTCAAGGCTCTTGACTACTGCCAGGAGTTCTTTCCGGGTCACGCAATAGTTTTTCTCGGCTGGGGTGAGCTTCTTGCTGAAGTAGGCCACAACCCGTTCCATGTCGGCACATGCTTGGGACAGCACTCCACCAATGCCCTCATCACTGGCATCACAATCCAGTATAAAAGGCTTAGAGGGGTCTGGGTAGGTGAGTACGGGCGAGCTGATGAGGACCTCCTTGAGCTTCTCAAAGGCAACCTGAGTTTCCGCTGTCCACTCAAACTTGCACCCCTTCTTCGTCAGGAGGTGCAGTGGTGCAGCAATCGTAGCGAAGCCTTTCACAAACCTGCGGTAGTATGAGCATAACCCGAGGAAGCTCCGCAGCTCCTTCACGTTGGTGGGTGTCGGCCAGTCCCTTACCGCAGCTACCCAGTCCATCCATCCAGCCTCGCTCACGACGTGTCCCAAGTATTGGACCTCCTTTTGGAATAAGCAGCATTTCTTCGGGCTGAGTTTAAGGTGTGCAGCTCTAAACCGGGCGAAAACCTCTGATAGCCTTTCCATCTCCTGCTCGAAGGTCTGGCCAAAGACAATCACGTCGTCGAGGTAGATGAGTGCCGTCTTCCAGTGAAGTCCTTCCAGCACCCTCTCCATCAGCCGCTCGAACGTGGCCGGCGTGTTGCACAGGCCAAAGGGCATGACCTTAAACTGCCACAGGCCTTGACCGTAGGAGAAGACTGTTTTCTCTTTGTCCTGCTCCGCCATTTTGACTTGGTGATACCCAGACTTCATATCTAGTGTTGAAAACCACTTGGAGCCCACCAAAGCGTCGAGCGTGTCGTCGATCCGTGGGAGTGGGTATGAATCCTTGATGGTGAGATCGTTGAGGGCTCGGTAGTCCACGCAGCACCTGAGGGAACCGTCCTTTTTCCTGACGAGCACTACTAGTCCAGGCAATATAGCACATTTCAGGGCCCAACTTGGAACAAATTGCAACAGAATTGTTTTCACCACAGGGCTTTCCCATGAGGTGTCTAGAACATCATACTAAAAGTCCTAAGAAATCCACGTTGAGGAAATATGTCTAATTTGCATAAATCCAAGATGGCCGCCAATTTTGATAATTTGCCATATCTCCGCATTTAGATGTCATAATTAAGTGATTTAAAGTGCTAAAATGGGGTTTTTGAACACAAGGATTCACGTGGAATAGATTACAATTTTATTGGATAAAGAATTTATAGCCAAAAATCCAATATGCTGGAAAGAATGTATATTTTAAAAATGTATTTGCTCAACATTTCTTATTACTCGGTGCATTTTTTAACCTAGGGCCTACTGAAATGTAGGACAACAAAATTGTAGCCATAGATAAGTATATTATCATACTCATGAACAACAGTAAGCCTATGTTTCAACAACAGAGCATCAACATTAATTTCAAGAGTGTCAATGCCAGTTGTGCCACTTTGCGGTATCCGGCTTAAGCGTCGTCGTCTACATCATCTGATAAATCTGGCACCTGTGAGTTAGAACAACTTGTACCACGACATTCTCTACACACGGCAGTGCAATGGAGACCATATTTTTGGCATGTACACCTTGTTTTTCAGTTTTTCTTGCAGCTACAACAGATGACATCCAGTATCTCCGGTGGTGCTGCGGGCTGATCTGTCTGTATAGGCATGCACCTTCTCTCCACAATGTGCCATCCCCAATCTTGTGGCTTCATGTTGACACATGTTCCTTTCCACTCCATAACCTGGTAATAGACACGGAGGCTATGGAATCTTGCAGCTGCTGATGTTGGGGGTAGAGTTTGTGGTTCCACGGAAGATGTGCTCTTGGAAATCTTGTCACAGAACCGTTTGTATCTCAAGCTGTCCAGTCCTTCCTCTTTGGTACCACCGTACAGTGATACCAGAGCTTTCTCTCCTGCAGCAGTTATGTCCTCCGGTGTTTGCTCTGATTTGTGGAACATCTCTGATTGCTCACGAAACAATGAATCAGTCTTCACCTTCTTCACTGCCAAACCTTTTCCCAATCCAAACAGGCGACTAGTGGTATCGCAGCCAAGAATAGCATGGACAAAGAGCAGATTGTCGCAAATCTGAGGACCCAGCAACTCTTTCGACTGCTTTATGCACCATACCCTTCTCGATTTGGTAGCTTGCTTTGACTCTTGATACCAGAAACAGTTCGTTTGCGGTCATATCAGCGTGATACAACAGGAGGACCAACAAATCTGTGTCGTCACCAATGAGAACCGTATCTCTCGTTCTGGCAGAGGCAAGGGCTGTTTGAACAATGCGGACATCAGCATCATGCTTTGCGTGTTCTGTACTGCATCCAGCCTTTTCTAGTTTGTCGCTGAGAAAATGTATGAAGCGCTGTTTGTTTGTCTTGTTGTTCAGGAAGTCCTCCTTCTTGGATTTGATGATCATATCACCAGCAAAGTTTACGGTCAAACTAGAGCAGGTTCCTGTTCTTCTTTGTTGTGTGGCATCTTTAGTTGTGGGTTCATCTTTGTAGCCATCAAAAACAATGACAGCAGCTCCATATTTCTGTGTCACATATCTGACATAAATCTGACACACACTATCATATGTGGAACCTCTTGGCCAGGGAATTCGATGGAGCGCGCCGCCATCAAGGACATATTGAACTTGGTCTCCACTCGGCTCACGTTGTTCTTCATCTATAGACTTCCACAGAACATCAGCAAGGACTGCCTTATTGGCCTGCAAGGGAAGGGATGACGAGTCAAATAAGGCAGGAGGATGGCTACAGAGTTCGAACTTGAATAACGTTGACAAGTCTTCGCACCGTTCACCTACAATTACCAGTCGCTGGAACACCAATTCTGGATCCACTACTACAGATTCCCCTCTGACTTTGACAGTTGATCTAGATGCAAGTGTCATTGCTTCATCGGCTTTTCGGAAGGTGAACTCTTCCACAGATTTCCCTGCCATGCTTACAAGAATCTTGTCTCCAATTTCTTTTGTTTGGTCAACATTGACTCCGTCCTGAGCGGCCATGCCATTAGCAATGTTGTGAAGTGAGGTATTTTCCTTGAATGGATCTCTTTCCTTCAGATAGCTGATAAGATCGAGGGTGTCCTTGACATCTCTGGCCTGTCTAACCTTCGAAATATCTTTGTGCTGGTCGCTGGTTTCGTAGGAGACCCCGCTGAACTTCTGCATAGCATCGTTGATGTTTGCGCATGCTGGCATGGATAGGACCCACAGTAAGCGCTGAGTCTCTGTCATCCCTTTTCCTCGAGTTAGGCCCCCATGCGTCTTTATACTTCTCATCAAAACCTGTTCGATGATCAGATCTGTGGAGAGCCCTGCCCAGTATCTATCACTGCGCCGCACAACGTGGTATCCCTCTTGGAACTTATTATACACATCCGGATGCGTATTTGGTAGTTCGGTCATCATTTGCAGGTATACATATGCGGACTTTGTATACAGTCGGTGTCCAGAAGCGGCAAGGTAGGGAAGCATATCGTGCACACATTGGAGGTGTAATCTCCAGTTCCCTGTTCTTTCAGCTTTAATAAATTTCCGCAAGATGTCCACCATGTTGAGATACTGCAACCAGAGTTTTGCTGTTGGCATAGTCATCATTTCCTTTTTGTTGTCAAGTTCAGTCTGGATTCTTTGCAACACTTTTGCAGAACAAACTTCTTCCACTGAGAGGGAAGAGGACATTGCTCTGGCATACAGTTCACTTGCTGTAGTTATGTCAGTCGTCACTGTATCTGAATGAATATCTTGTGGTTCTACATTATCTGTCTCAGTATCAGCAGTTGCCACTTGTGGTTCATGAACAGACACATTTTATGTTTAGTTTGCTTATGTTTCGGATACCACGCATATGAACATTTTACGACATTTTTTTGCCCATATTGGATTTTTGGCTATAAATTCTTTATTCAATAAAATTGTAACCTATTCCACGTGAATCCTTGTGTTCAAAAACCCCATTTTAGCACTTTAAATCACTCAATTATGACATCTAAATGCGGAGATATGGCAAATTATCGAAAATTGGCGGCCATCTTGGATTTATGCAAATTAGACATATTTCCTCAACGTGGATTTCTTAGGACTTTTAGTATGATGTTCTAGACACCTCATGGGAATGCCCTGTGGTGAAAACAATTCTGTTGCAATTTGTTCCAAGTCAAACCTTATTTTGCCTGGACTATACAGCAGACGCCCACGGGCTGCTGGACCGCTCGATTATCCCCTGTCGCCGGAGATCCTCCTTCACTTCATCCATCTCCTTGCGACGGGCTGGTGCCATCCTTCGAGGAGCTTGCTTCACTGGCCGGTGGCTACCTGTGTCGATGTGGTGCTCTACCAGGTCCGTACACCCCAAGTCCAGGTCTCCTGTGGAAAACACATCTGCATTCCTCACGAGAAGCTCCCTGAGCTGTTCCACTTGGGGCTCCTCTAGACACTTGGAGCTCCTGTCAAATAGGTCGCGCAGGTAGTCGGGCAGCTCCTCCTGGGGCTTCGTCAGGGTTCTCCTGTAGACACAGGTTTTCGGTTTCTGGTCGATCTCTTGGCACAACCCCACCATGGTCCCTTGTTTTGTTTTCTTTGGGCTAAAGGAGACATTGGCCACTACGACAGACACTTCCGCTGCGGTAGGGTCTGCCAAAGTACTGCCTACAATCACCCCGTTTTCTACCGGGCATCGACTTCCACTCTCTACCACACACAGACTAGCCGGGGGAACACCCGTAATTTGACAAGGTAACAGCATCTCTGACCTCGGAGGAATAATGGTGGTGCGCTTGACCGTCACTGGCAGGCCCTCCTTGTGCACAGTCGTCAGTGACACCCTCCTTCCTCCTACAGTCAGCTGCTTAGCGCGGAAGTCCAGCTCGCACCTGTGGGAGACAAGATAATCCATACCTAGGATGCAGGGGTCGTCTATTTCAGCCACGTAGACAGAGAGGAACTCTTCCTTTCCTCCGAGCTCACTCTTCACGTCCACTGGGCCTCTGAGCTCTGCATAGTGTCCAGTGACTCCGCACAGTCGATGCGACGTCTTAGGAAGCCGACGATGACGCACCACGTCAGGCCGCACCAATGTGCGTTCCGAGCCTGTGTCGACGACCTCAGGCCACAACACTCCGTCAACCTTGCCCTCCACTTGGCAGCTCGTCATGGTGGTTCTTCTGCACATTGATATCTTCGGGGCATGTACAGGACAGACTGGTCGTTGCCCCCGTGAACCAGTCCTCCTTAGTTTCCCTCGCCCGAGTGGTGGTCCCTCGTTGGGGGCACATTTTTCCGACACTCATTCCTCCAGTGCCCCTTTTCTCCACAGGTCCAACACTTGGGTCCTTCCCTGGGCTTCTTCCTAGCGCCACCTTCATATTCCTTCTTCCTCATATAGCATTCGTTCTCCTTGTGCCCAACCTTCTCGCAGTACCAGCACGTTCCTTGGAACCTGTCTGTGTCGCTGACAGCGCCCTTTCGTGCCCTAATGCCAGAAGTCGAGTCGTCCCTGAAGCTTGACAAGCTAGACCTAACAAGGGACTCAAACTCCATTCCATGGCACGTGCCAGAGCTTCCTGCATTGATGTAGGTTTAGCTTGCTTCACTTGTATCTTCAGTTGAGGGCTGTCCAGGGCATCGATGAATTGATCACGCAGCAAAACCGTCAGCAGGCCAGGGCTGGTGCCTGGGTATGCCTTGTGCGCCATGCTCTCAAGGTCCTGAGCGAGTTCCTGAAGAGATTCGCCGCGCCTCCTGTTGCGGGTCCTGAACCTAGCCCTGTAGAGCTCATTCTGGTGCTTGGTCCCATATCGTTGTTCCAGCGCATGTGCCAGCCCGCTGTAGCTGCTCTTTGTCGCATTGTCGAGATGAACAAGGACCTCCAGCGCCGCCCCTTTCAGGCTAGTGGACAGCTGAACCGCGCACTCTTGGTCATCCCATCCATTCCGAGCTGCCAACAGCTCAAACTGAGCGCGGTAAGCCTCCCAGGAGACCTTGCCATCAAACTCCTGAGGCTTCTTTCTGACAGGTGACCCCAGCAGACTCATGGGGCTGCCGGAACTTCTCGCGTGGGTAAACTCAGGCGTAAGAGGGCTCAAACTACCCCGGACTTGCGTAGGAGAAGCATCTTGGGTACAACTAGCCCCTGCAGGCACTGGCTGTCCGTTTCCAACCAAGCAGTCTTCAAGGGCCTTCACTCTGTCACTTACTTCTAATATTTCTTTATGCGTCGTCTCCCGTACTACCTCCATCTCTTGTTGAAGATTTGTGTGTTTTTTCTCCACTTCTATCAGGCGTTGTCCTAAGTTCGTGGTCACATCCGTCATTTCTCTTCGCACTGATTCACTTCCATCTTGTACTGCTTTTAGCAGTAGCTTTAATCCTGTGAAGCGATCTCCTAGCTGTTCTTTGAGTTCCTGGAGTGTTCCTTCTTGTTGTTCTTTGAGTTCTTGGAGTGTTCCTTCTTGTTGTTGCTGTGCTCTTTCTTGTTGTTCTTTGAGTGCTTGGAGTGTTCCTTCTTGTTGCTGTGCTCTTTCTTGTTGTTCTTTGAGTTCTTGGAGTGTTCCTTCTTGTTGTTGCTGTGCTCTTTCTTGTTGTTCTTTGAGTTCTTGGAGTGTTCCTTCTTGTTGTTGCTGTGCTCTTTCTTGTTGTTCTTTGAGTGCTTGGAGTGTTCCTTCTTGTTGCTGTGCTCTTTCTTGTTGTTCTTTGAGTTCTTGGAGTGTTCCTTCTTGTTGTTGCTGTGCTCTTTCTTGTTGTTCTTTGAGTGCTTGGAGTGTTCCTTCTTGTTGTTGCTGTGCTCTTTCTTGTTGTTCTTTGAGTTCTTGGAGTGTTCCTTCTTGTTGTTGCTGTGCTCTTTCTTGTTGTTCTTTGAGTTCTTGGAGTGTTCCTTCTTGTTGTTGCTGTGCTCTTTCTTGTTGTTCTTTGAGTTCTTGGTGTGCTCTTTCTTGTTTCTCCCCCTGTAGTCTCAAAGCTTCCAAGAGTTCAGTCAACACGTCGTCCCTCTGGGCAGCTTGGGAACGAGTCTCCATGGCGAAAAAAACAAATGCCTACACTCCTGACGCCAATTGTTATGCCGGACGTGTTACTTGGGTTCCGTGTCGCCGTCAGGAGACTCCGTGGGAGGGAGATGTGTAAACACCTTGCACAGCTTCTGTAGTTTAATATTCTTCCTTAGTAGTACAATTCACTTTGACTCTTCACTGACCACTAGCTTACTATGACTGGGACTCACTCCTCTCGCCCTCTTTTCCTATATATATACCGAACAGTACAGTCTAGAACGTTACAGTATATATTAGATTATACAAGAACATGTAGCAAAAATATGTGCGAGTTAGCAATACTTCCCGCCTGGCGCCTGGCCGCGGGCCCCGTGGGGCGTGGGCGGGGCCTTGCTCCCCGCCCCCCTGCTCGCTCCTCCCAGTCTTCCAGAGCCCCATAAACCCCGTGGGAAGCTTCCAGCACAACAGTATTTTAACAATCGCTTCATTACTTGTAGATTCATAAAGTAATGGTGAGTTAATTATCCATATTATAACCAATATTTAGAATATTTATTTCATTATTATCAATGTTGCCGTCACTCGTTAACTGTCTGAAATACTCATAAAATTCATTTAATGTAATAGGGATCTGATAGTTCTTTTTCTGACTATTTAGGATTTTCCAACATGCCTTAGGATCATCACTTTTTCGTTTCCTACATTCTTTAATCAAGTTTGTTTTCTTTTAAGGTTTGTATTGTATTTTCTGCTTTCCTCAATCATGTTGTTAAAGTTTACACTATTTCTGTGCAGATGATATCTTTGCCTAGCTTTATGGTACCCCTTTCTATTTTTCCAGCATTGTTTATCATAACCCTCTACAGCGGCATTATTACTAATTTTTATATATGTTTTTTTCTTATGTTGTGGAAAATCAATCAATATTTGCTTTATTTCCTGAAATATCATATGTGGATAAATCATTCAACTTAACTGTAAACTCGTTTACCTTGCCTTCACTAACATTCCTCACATATACACTCTCTCAGCATTCCACTTTCCTGGTCTGTCATTTGTTCTTCCTTGTCCTACTTCCCAGGCACTCGTTCACAGTGTACATCAGATAATAGCGGATCATAATCCATTACTTTAAAAACTACCACATGCTGCATAATCTCTACTGTACCTAAGAAGTCTTCTTAAATATAAACACCTGACGAGTTTTACAAAGTTCCACCAGTTTCCTGCCATAGGAATTCCTGTCTGGGGTTAGATCTTGGTTTGCCCTGTTCTCAGTTGTGCCATAATCATTTACACTTGTGTGGGGTACCTCCTCGGCAGGCCGATCGATCATCGTCACCAGCACCAGAGGAGACATCAGGCATAGTGTATGAGTGACCTTTAAAATCACCACAAAGTACATGCACATAATCATCACTAGTATATAAGTTATCCTAAAATTGTCCTGCTCATGAAAATGCTCTTCATTACCTTGTCTTGAGTGTGAGGGGGGAATGCAAACACAACTTATTAGCAGCTCCTTATCTAAATTTACACACCCTCTTTATACTTTAAAATTATTAAAAATAAGGAATCGTAATTAGTTCTCATTTGCCTCCACTGAAAGCTAACATTTTTCCTGATGGCGATAAATAGACCACTAGACAAAATCTGCTTAATGTGTTTCTCTTCCGAAATACATTGTCAAAATCAATATCTTTAATAATAATAATAAAAATATAATAATAAACGGTTTATTAAATGATAGCAGCTGTAAAGCTGAAAATATACACGTTACAAATACACTTTTGAAATATAATTGAAAAAAAAAAAAAAACGAAAATGTACAATATGAAAGGGATATGGGGCCTGGGGTGGTGGGGGGGAGGTGAAGTGGTGGAATGCAGTGCGCTGGTGTGGTAGGAGGCGGTGTGGTTTTTCGGATGACGGGTCAAGTGTTAAGCCCAAGGTCAACCCCAGGTCAAAAAGTCTCAGGGGTGCAGGTAGAGGCGGTGTCGGCCGTCACTCAGCTTATGGGCTTAGCGATGACCTGCTATTCTATCCAGCCGGTGTGACAAGATAGGAAGAGGTGGACCGCGCGGCAGGAGGCGTGGGAACATCTATAACGTCTGCACTGCCTTGTATGTTGAGCGGCGTGCTGATTGCCCCAACCATGAGTCCACCTGAGCGACGCCTCAGCACTGCACTGCACCTGAACCGAATTCTCCCAGCACCATGATGGTCGGGCTGGTGTACCTGGGGGCACCTGGGGCACCTGGGGCGTCGGTTAGATGGTAAGGCCGCGTCGACGTCACACCGGCCATTTCTACTCTTCAGTGTCTTCACGGCAATACAAACGCACTGCACTCACTGTCTGTCACCATGATGTCACAAAAGTTTCTTACGGTGTTGGGTTTTGATGAAAAGGGAGAGGGGGATGGAGGGTAAGGGGGGAGGCCAACAGGCTGGCCCCTGGCTGCTCCTTTCGGAGCGCCGTGACCCACGTCTGACCTCGGTCAGGTCTGGGCCACAAGTTACTTTGTGTGTGTGTGTCTGTGTATGTGTGTGTGTGTGTGTGTGTGTGTTTACCTA
The DNA here is from genome assembly GCF_024679095.1 of Eriocheir sinensis. Classification (NCBI taxonomy): domain Eukaryota; kingdom Metazoa; phylum Arthropoda; class Malacostraca; order Decapoda; family Varunidae; genus Eriocheir; species Eriocheir sinensis. Next base: position 382,954 of record NW_026111976.1, read on the forward strand.
GTTGCCACCTACAGGAAATGAGCTATGCTTGTTGATTATGAAATACCTTAATGAAAATAACTTGCCACTAAAGTGCCTGTTTTTGATGGACAGTGCTCCTGCATACCCACAAGGCACGGAGACCGAGTTACTGGAAGATTTTGACTTCATCACCGGGAAGTTCCTGCCTCCTAATACGGCCCCACTTATTTAGCCGATTTGGCTGGAGTAGGTAGGAAGACACCTACCGAACGGGCGCAAGCCACTCCCGGTGAGGTATATATGGGAGGTGAGAAGGGAGCTGAAGTCCTCCAAAGACCCTTCCCATGTCCTCACTAACCGTTTCCCTATTGTCTCACCAACACCGGAGAGTAGTTCAGCATGCTCTCTAAAGACAGATCCTCTCTTTATCCACACCACACTACATTCACAACATATACACCTTTTCCCAAAATTAAAATTTCAAAATGGCTTTTATACATCAAGCCTCTGAGTCCCCGCGTGAGAAGGGACCTAAATCCCCAGGGAGGACTCCCCTTCTGGCTGCCGACCCGAGAGGTGTCTTGATAACTCCTCGAACCTCTTTCTTCTCAATTTCTGCAACATTCGCGGTCTTCGCTCTAATTTTCATTCTGTGGAACATCATCTCTCCTCCTCTAAACCTCACCTTCTCTTCCTTACCGAAACACAGGTTTCTGAGGATACTGACAGCAATCTCTACTCTGTTCCCTCCTTCTATCTCTATCCTAAATTTCAATCCAAAGCTGGATGTTGCGCCTACGTGCGCAACGACATCACTTGCTCTCGTGCCCACAACCTTGACTCTTCTGAATTTTCTACCATCTGGCTAAGACTTCATTGTCATTCTATTACTAAATACATCTGTGCTGTTTATCTCTCACCTAACTCTACCAACAATGTAAAGTTCTTTGACTATTTGAATTCTAAAGTGGAGAACATCTTGACCCACTCTCCCTTCGCTGAAATCTCCAGCCTAGGAGATTTCAATGTTCACCACCAGCTTTGGCTTTCATCCTCTCTCACTGACCATCCTGGTGAACAAGCCTACAACTTTGCTATCCTCAACGACCTAGAGCAGTTGGTCCAGCACCCTACACGTATTCCCGACCGTCTTGGAGACCGGCCCAACATTCTAGACCTCTTCCTTACCTCAAACCCTTCTGCTTATTCTGTCAAACTGTTCTCTCCGTTGGGCTCCTCCGATCACAATCTTATTTCTGCATCCTGTCCTATCGCTCCTGTACACCCTCTGGACCCACCGAAGAGGCGATGCTTCTGGCATTTTGCTTCAGCTCGGTGGGACGACCTGAGATGTACTTTCCATTTCCGTGGAATGATTATTGCTTCCAGGATAGAGACCCTCTGTGTGTGCTCAGCGCATCACAGAGATGATTGTCTCTGGAATGGAGGCATACATTCCTCGTTCTTTCTCTACTCACGCTAAAAAGCCTTGGTTTAATCACACTTGTTCTCGTGCTGTCAATGATAGAGAGGCAGCTCACAAAAGGTACCAGAGCCTTCAAACTAATGCTAATTATGAACTTTACATTTCTGCCCGAAATCGTGCCAAATCTATTCTCCGATTAACCAAAAAATCTTTCATTAATAGAAAATGCCAAAACATTGCTTTCTCTAACTCTTCCCGTGACTTCTGGAATCTAGCCAAAAACATCTCCTCCAACTTCACTTCTTCATATTTCCCTCCACTCCTCAGTCCTGACGGCAACACTGCCGTCTCATCTATCTCTAAGGCTGAAATCTTCTCTCAAACTTTTTCTAAAAACTCCACTCTGGATGATTCTGGGCATATTCCTCCTAATCATCCCCCCTCTGACTCTTTTATGCCTGTTATAAAGATTCTTCAAAATGATGTTTTCTATGCCCTCTCTGGCCTCAATCCTCAGAAGGCTTATGGACCTGATGGAGTGCCTCCTATTGTCCTTAAAAACTGTGCCTCCGTGCTGTCACCCTGCCTGGTCAAACTCTTTCGCCTCTGCTTGTCAACATCTACCTTTCCTTCTTGCTGGAAGTATGCCTTCATACAGCTTGTGCCTAAGAAGGGTGACCGCTCCAATCCCTCAAACTACCATCCTATAGCTTTACTTTCTTGTCTATCAAAAGCTTTTGAATCAATCCTTAACCGGAAGATTCAAAAGCACCTCACTTCTGACCTTCTATCTGATCGCCAGTATATGGGTTCCGCAAAGGGGCGTTCTACTGGTGATCTCTACTCTTAACTGACTCTTGGTCATCCTCTCTTAGCCGTTTCGGTGAAACCTTTGCTATTGCGCTGGACATATCAAAAGCTTTTGATAGGTTCTGGCCCAAATCTTTGCTTTCCAAACTACCCTCCTACGGTTTCTATCCTTCAACTCTGTACCTTTATCTCCAGTTTCCTTTCTGACCGTTCTTTTTCTGCCGTGGTAGACGGTCACTGCTCTTCCCCTAAATCTATTAACAGTGGTGTCCCACACGGTTCTGTCCTATCTCCCACTCTTTTTCTGTTGTTCATTGATGTTCTTCTTTCCAAAACGAACTGTTCTATCCATTCCTACGCCGATGATTCCACTCTGCATTACTCAACTTCTTTTAATAGAAGACCCACCCTACAGGAACTTAACGACTCAAGGCTGGAGGCTGCAGAACGCTTAGCCTCAGCAATTACTATTATTTCCGATTGGGACAAGAGGAACCTGGTGTCCTTCAGCGCCTCAAAAACACAGCTTCTCCACCTATCCACTCGACACAATCTTCCAAACAACTATCCCCTATTCTTTGACAACACCCAGCTATCGCCTTCCTCAACACTAAACATCCTCGGTCTATCCTTAACTCAAAATCTCAACTGGAAACTTCATATCTCATCTCTTACTAAATCAGCTTCCTCGAGGCTGGGCGTTCTGTACCGTCTCCGCCAGTTCTTCTCCCCTGCACAGTTGCTGTCCATATACAGGGGCCTTGTCCGCCCTCGTATGGGGTATGCATCTCGTGTGGGGGGGCTCCACTCACACAGCTCTTCTGGACAGAGTGGAGGCTAAGGCTCTTCGTCTCATCAGCTCTCATCCTCATACTGATAGTCATCTACCTCTTAAATTCCGCCGCAATGTTGCCTCTCTTTCTATCTTCTATCGATATTTCCACGCTGACTGCTCTTCTGAACTTGCTAACTGCATGCCTCCCCCCCTCCCGCGGTCCCGCTGCACTCGACTTTCTATTCATGCTCATCCCTATACTGTTGAAACCCCTTATGCAAGAGTTAACCAACATCTTCACTTTTCCCCTCACGCTGGTAAATTTGGAACAATCTTCCTTCCATCTGTATTTCCTCCTGCCTGACTTGAACTCTTTCAAGAGGGAGGCATCAGACACCTCTCCTCCTGGTATTTGATCTTCCTTCGGGCCACCTCTTTGTTTCCACTTTAGAGCAGGAAGCAGCAGCAGGCTTTTTGTTTTATTACGTTTCTTTTTTGTGTGCCCCTTGAGCTCTCCTTTATATATATATATATATATATATATATATATATATATATATATATATATATATATATATATATATATATATATATATATATATATATATATATGATATATAAATTATATATATATATATATATATATATATATATATATATATATATATATATATCATATATATATATATATATATATATATATATATATATATATATATATATATATATAAACCCATTTGTTTACTGGCTAAATTTCATATATCACCATTGAAGAACTAAGATCTTGAAAATTTGGGACTGAAAAATCCCAGCTGTTGAGGGCATGGAGACATGCGAACCTGTTGTCCTTCTGGACACTTATGTCCATTAACACCTGACCACTCAGCCAGACGCAAAGACAAATGAAAGTGAGAGAGAGAGAGAGAGAGAGATAGAGAGAGAGAGAGACAAATACATACATCAGAAGACTAACAAGACTGACTAGATACCCATAAAATAACCTGATAGAGCAATAATGAGTAACGATGATGTAATGCCGATCATAGAGCAGTATAATACAGCAGGCGGTGACGCGGGCAAGTAATGGCTTGTTGGTGGAGAGCGGGGCTAAATGGTGGGTAATGGGGATTATAATCGATTACTTAATGACTCTCCCCCCCACCCCCACGCCCCTCACTCTCCCCTCTTTCTTGAACGAGACTCGCTGAAAAATAAAGATAAGTCAGATCAAATTACCCCAAATAAAATAATGAAACACTGGAAAACTAACGCAATAAAGAGAGAGAGAGAGAGAGAGAGAGAGAGAGAGAGAGAGAGAGAGAGAGAGAGAGAGAGAGAGAGAGAGAGAGAGAGAGAGAGAGAGAGAGAGAGAGAGAGGGAGAGAGAGAGAGAGAGAGAGAGAGAGAGAGAGAGAGAGAGAGATTGATATTTGAAATTGTGAAGCGGAAGACAAATGAGAAAAGAAAGAAACAAACAAACAAAGAAAGAGAGAAAGTTATTGAAATATGAACTTCAGAAGAAGTAAATGAGAGAGAGAGAGAGAGAGAGAGAGAGAGAGAGAGAGAGAGAGAGAGAGAGAGAGAGAGAGAGAGAGAGAGAGAGAGAGAGAGAGAGAGAGAGAGAGAGAGAGAGAGAGAGAGAGAGAGAGAGAGAGAGAGAGAGAGAGAGAGAGAGAGAGAGAGAGAGAGAGAGAGAGAGAGAGATAGTCGCAAATGGCATTGATGGAATTACCTTGGCGGACTAATACATGGTTAGGTGATATAATTGTATATAATTCGACAGTGAGATGATGATGTTGTGATAATGATGGAGGCAACAGAAATGAAGAAGGATGGTGTAGACAGTGACGATAGTGATGCATGGGAGGATAAGTGCCAGATAAGACTTAGATAGTGAGGGGAAGAGTGATGATGATGGGAAGATAATGATAGGGAAGAAGGAGAGAAGGGAGTGTACACAGAGATAATGGATATATAAATTTGGAGAAGGTAGAAAACAAAAATAATAGGCAGTGATATGGTTTCCTCTGTGGGTAGTAAGATGACGAGAGGAAGTGAAGTCAAGAAGAATTAACTACTGTATTTGGCTTAAAAGACACATCTCCCTATTTCATTTTTCTCCTCTCCTCTTCTCCGCTTTCCTTCTTTCTCTCATTTCACTTTCTGTCTACCTTTCTCTGACCATCTTTCACTCCCCTTCCTCGCGTTTTTTCTTCTCCACTATTTTTTTTCCTCTCCTCATCGCTCTCATCTTCATTTTGGTCTGTTGTCTCTATCTCTCTCTTCCCTCCTATTAGTCTCTTTCCTTTCATTTTTTCCTCTCTCATATTCTCTTTTTCCTCTGTCTTTTCTGTTCCTCTCTGCTCCATTAGTCATCTCCTACCTCGTCTCCTCTTCACTCTTTTTCCTCTCCTTCTTTCCTTCTCTCCTCTTTTCTTTCCTCTGCTCATTTCTCCTTTCATCTCTTTTCCATACTTTTCTTCTCTCTTCTCCACTTTCATTTCATTATCGCTTCCTTCCTTTTCCTCTCGCCTTTCAACGCCTACTTTCCTTTATCATATCTTCGAAAAAAATTAAAAGTAAAATCCACTCAGTTAGTAGTACAAGCTAAATCCTTCCTTTTCTACTCTTCTTCATATCCAACGATTTACTTCTCTGCAAAACATATTCACATGCAAAATTGTAAACATTCCCAATACTAAACTTCACTGATCATTGTTCAAGGAATCCACCATTATTAGTGAACAGCAAAATTATTTACTCCTGGTTGAATAAAGTGTTGAAGGGGCCAAAATGCAACTGTGGAAGCGTAAGCAATGAGGGGAAATGGGTGAAGGGTGGTAAGGTATAAGGTAGATAGGAACGGCTAACATTACCCTTATCAAACCCCTTCATCAACGTTGGGAAAGGCCTGAATTGCTGTTCTACCAGCAAGCGGTTTCTAATATCTAGCTTTTTTATTAAGGGTTATTTTATTGTTTTTTGTGACCTTGAGCTGTCCTCGAGTTAATTTTTTGTGTGTTTCCTTTTTTGTGACCTTGAGCTGTCCCCTTTGTTGTAAAAAAAAATAGCAAATAGCGGTTAAGAGAAACGGGGAGAGAGAGGAAAAGAAGAGAGGAGAAAACGAGATTAGGGAAAAGAGAAGAAGGAGAGAGCAGGGAGAGCAGAAAGATGATGAAAAGAAAATAGGTAATGAGTGGTGAGGAGAAGAGAGTAGCGACAGGAAAAGAGAAACGAGAGGAGAAAAAGAGAGAGTAAGGGAGAAGACGAGAGTGAGTAGGATGAAGGTAAAGTAGAAGAGAATGGTGAAGAGTAAAGACGAGAGAAAAACAATAGGAGAAAAGTGATGAAGATAGAAGACGGGATGAGAGAAGAGGAAGATGACGAAGGGAAAGCAAGAATGATGAAGAGAATATGGAGAGAGAGAGAGAGAGAGAGGAAAAGAAAACAAGAGGAGATAAAAGAGTGGGAAAAAGAGAAAAGACGAATGGAAAGCAAGGAGGGATGATAAAGGAAGAGAGAAGTAGGAAAAGAGGGAATTGAAGAGAAAAAGAAAGAAAGAGAGGAAGAGAGAGTAGGAGAAGACAGGAGATGGGAAGAGTAGGGACATGATGGAAAGTGGAGAAGAAGATAGAGAAAAGAGAGGGGGAAAGAGAAGTGAAGAGGAGGAGGAAGACGGAATGAAAAGAAGGAGAGTAAGATGAGATGGGAAGAGTCGGGAGAATAGTGGAAAGTGAAGAGAATAGAGAAGAGAGAGGAAAGAGAAGTGAAGAGGAGAAGGAAAGATGAAGGAGGAAAGAAACAGGTACAATGGGATATACAGCAAGAGTGGTGAAGAGGAGAAAGAGAAAAAGATAAATAAGAGGGAGAAAAGGAGAGTAAAGAGGAGAGAATACGGAAGGAGGGGAAGAGGAGAAGGTAAGATAGGGAGTCATTAGGGAGGTAAAAGTATTATATAATGCTCAGCAGGAACGGTGCTCACACTGACTGCTATTGTTGAAACGGATCTCCAGGAACAGCATGAGGAAGGGAGAGGCTTGTAATATAGGCGAGTGTGTGTGTGTGTGTGTGTGTGTGTGTGTGTGTGTGTGTGTGTGTGTGTGTGTGTGTGTGTGTGTGTGTGTTTGATGAAGTATATTTTTGTCTTATGGGTCTGTCCAGTAAAAGAGGCTTACATGTGCACACACACGGCACACACACACACGCACTCTTGCACATCTCTTCAACCCTCACTTCCAACATCTCTCACTCTCTCTCTCTCTCTCGCTTTAATCCTCCTCCTCCTCCTCCTCCTCCTCCTCCTCCTCCTCCTCCTCCTCCTTCGTCCTCCTCCCTCCTCGTCCTCGTCCTCCTCCTCCTCCTCCCTCGTCAAATTCTTCTTCAAAACCCCAGGAACCCAACATGATGGTTCATGATATTCTCTCTCTCTCTCAATCCTTTTAGTATGGTACAGAAGAGTTAAAAAGAGGACGAAAGGAAGAGGGGAGAAGGAAAGGGAAAATAGAGGGAAGAAAGGAAAGATAAGAAAGGGAAGGAAGAGGAGAGGAAAGGATGAGGAGGGAATATTGGAGCAAGAGAAGAGAAAGAGGAGAGAGAAAAGGAGGAGGAGGAATGGAGAGGAAGAGAGAAGAAAGAAAAAGAGAATGAGAGGTAGAGGAAGAGAATAGAGGAGCGGAAACGAAAGAAAGAAGAAAGGAAAGAAAGGAAAGAAGGAATAAAGGAGGAAAGAAAGAAATGGGAAGGAAAAGGTGAATAAGATATCGAGGAAAAGGGAGATGAAAGAGGGGAGGAGAGGAGGTTAGGAAGAGGAAGAGGAAGAGGAAGACGAGGATATACTTCCTTTAATCTTCTAAGAGGTTTGTTCATGCCGTTTCTCTCTCTGTGTGTGTGTGTTTGTTCGTACGTCTGTCTTTGTGTCGCGTGTGTGTGTGTGTGTGTGTTTTGTTAGTTTTTTTTTATTTGTGTGTGTCTGTGTGTGTGTGTGTGTGTGTGTGTGTGTGTGTGTGTGTGTGTGTGTGTGTGTGTGTGTGTGTGTGTGTGTGTGTGTGTGTGTGTGTTTTGTTATTTTTTTTTTTTTTGTGTGTGTGTGTGTAGGAGGAAGAATCGGAGAAAGCAAATGGATAATGGAGAGAGAGAGAGAGAGAGAGAGAGAGAGAGAGAGAGAGAGAGAGAGAGAGAGAGAGAGAGAGAGAGAGAGAGAGAGAGAGAGAGAGAGAGAGAGAGAGAGAGAGAGAGAGAGAGAGAGAGAGAGAGAGAGAGAGAGAGAGAGAGAGAGAGAAATTGCTTAAAGGATACAAGGAGGAGGAAAAGGAAAGACAAAAGGGAGGAAGGAAGGAAGGAGATAAGAGAAGGGAAGGAGAAGGACTAACACATGAATTGAGAGAAAAACCGAAGGAAAGAGAAAAGAACATGGAAAGAGGGGTGACAGGGAGAGAAGGAGGAAAGAAAGAGAACAAGAGAACATTTTGAGATAGGAAACGAGAAGAGGAGGAGGAGGAGGAGGAGAAGGAGGAGGAGGAGGAGGAGGAGGAGGAGGAGGAGGAGGAGGAGGAGGTGTGCAAACATTAAAACAAAAAAGAAAACAAGAGAGAGAATGATAGCGATAGATAGATAGATAGACAAATAGATAGACATAGATAGAGAGAAGAAAAAGAGAAGAAAGAAAGATAATGTAAGAAAGAAAGGGAGACTATTCGAAGCTCTACTAAGATATGCCAATTATTACCAACACAAAAAAAACGGCAGCTTCTTAACAATCATTCACCATCGCTAAATCCCACATACTACACTTCAATCACCCTTTTCCTTACTTATTTTCGCCATGCCATCACTAGCAGAGAACGTTAATATATCAGATGTAGCCATTGACCCGTAAAAGTGCTTCATAGAAAACTCGCAGGAAAAAGTCTAGCTAACTGTTATTGTTGGGACTGATGTCAAGGGAATGGCCAAGGAAAGGAGAGCCAGCCGGTCAGCCAACAAGGGGGACTCCTGTATACCTAGCGCCTCCTACCCTTCCTATCCTCTAACACGTTTTTGAAGGCGTCCATCGTGTTTGCACTCCCCACACGAATGCCAAGCCTGTTCCGCTCTCAAATGGAGGCGAGAAGAAAGAACTAGGAGAGAAGAAAGAATGGGGGAGGAAGAAAAGAGTAAGGGGAGGGAATAAAGGAAGAGAGAATAGTAGGAAAAGCAAACAGAGGGAGCGAGGGAGAGAAAACAGCAGAGAGAAGATGAAAGACAGAAGAATGGGAGAGTTAGAATAGGAAGACGAGGAAGGAGAAGGGAAGGAGGGAAGATGACAATAAGAGAGAGGAGAGGGAGAGAAAAGGGAGGAAAGAATTAAAAAAAAAGAGGAAGAAGGGAAGGAGGGAAGATGACAATAGGAGAGAGGAGGGGGAGAGAGAAGGGAGGAAAGAATTCAAAAAGAGGAAAAAACAGGAAGATTAAGGGAAACGAGAGAGAGAGAGAGAGAGAGAGAGAGAGAGAGAGAGAGAGAGAGAGAGAGAGAGAGAGAGAGAGAGAGAGAGAGAGAGCACCGCCGTGATGTCTCAGCACTGGTGGTGTGTCACAAAGCCCAGGTGCAGGGGGTTCCCCACCTCAGCAGCTTGAGGCTCCCTCCACGCGCTGCGCAGAGGCTCACCCGGACTACACTCTCCGGTGACCAGCTCGTGGAGGTGCCTCGATCACACTCCAGGCAGCACCAGCGCACTTATACAGCCAGGACCACACGCCTGTGGAACATGTTCACGGCAGCCACTCCTGGGTAGAGAACATGAGCACGCAGGTGAAGCTGGGTGCTCACAGGTGGCGTGAGGGACACCCAAGTCCGCTAGTGCAATAAACTATAAATATTAAGTGACAGACTGACCCCATATTGTTTTTACATGTTTTTCTTTATTTTTTTCGTATTTTGTATTTGTATGCTTGTATGTTTCAACATTCGACAATTCAATTTGTCCCATACACAGGCTCTTAAAATAATTATACCAAAAAAGTGTAATTTTGAGCCTCCTTTTTTGTAAAAAATTTGTTTAAATAAGAGAGAGAGAGAGAGAGAGAGAGAGAGAGAGAGAGAGAGAGAGAGAGAGAGAGAGAGAGAGAGAGAGAGAGAGAGAGAGAGAGAGAGAGAGAGAGAGAGAGAGAGAGAGAGAGAGAGAGAGAGAGCGATATTCAACCGCCACCTGAAACACGTCGCCCACCAAGCCTCCCTACGTGTCTCTGCCCTTCGTAGAGTGGCTAATTATCCCGACAAGCGAGGAATTATGCTCCTCTACAAGGCCCAGGTAAGATCCTACCTGGAGTACGGGGCCTGACCTGATGACCAGCGCTGCCACACACCTGCAGAGACTGGACAAGGTAGAGCGACGGTGCAGGACTGTTACAGGAGAACAACCCCAGCCGCCCCCTCAGGATATTACATCTAGACACTCTGGAGCACTGCTGGACGTCGCTGCGCTGGTGGTGTTCCACAAGGCCCAGGTACAAGGAGTACCACACCTGGCGAGACTGAGGCTCCTTCGCGAAAGGCTGTGAGAGATACGAGAACGGTACTTCCAGCCACGAGCAGGTCGGGGTGCAGAGGTCACGCCAGCCAGCACCAGCGGACCTTCACCTTCAGGGTGTCTCTGCCTGTGGAACACATTCACCGCAGCAGGGCCAACAGTGAGGGATATGTCCACCCAGCAGGTAAAGTAGCTGCTCACAGGTGGCAAGAACATGCCCCACGCCACTAGTGATGCAAATGCACAGTGAACAAGTGTAAAGGGCTTTTTAAATAATGCACAAGAAAAAGTGACATTTTAAGCCCTGAAAAGTGCACAGTGAAACATATGATACTCGAACGATCGCATAAAGTGTCGTCGGGAAAATACAAATATGTTGTGTACTATAGATTCGTCAGTTTAAATAAAGAGAAAGAGAGAGAGAGGAGAGAGAGAGAGAGAGAGAGAGAGAGAGAGAGAGAGAGAGAGAGAGAGAGAGAGAGAGAGAGAGAGACAGAGAGAGAGAGAGAGAGAGAGAGAGAGAGAGAGAGAGAGAGAGAGAGAGAGAGAGAGAGAGAGAGAGAGAGAGAGAGAGAGAGAGAGAGAGAGAGAGAGAGATCGCCACCACCACCTGATAGGCTGGACCACTGGAAAACTTCAGAAAACGGACACCAAATTAAATTACAACGAACCCTGTGATAAAAAGGAGCCCAGGAGGAGGAGGAGGAGGAGGAGGAGGAGGGGGAGGAGGAGGAGGAGGAGGAGGAGGAGGAGGAGGAGGAGGAGGAGGAAAAATGTAAGTGCGGAAAGAGGATTGGCTTATTAGGAAGAGGAAGAGACGAGTTAGAGGAGGAGGAGGAGGAGAAAAAAAGGAAGAAGATGGATGAGATGGAGGAAGAGGAGGAGGAGGAGGAGGAAGAAGAGGTGGAGAAGATATATAATGACTGCAATTTTTTTATTTA